>NC_064643.1:109082151-109168729 GCF_023864345.2 Schistocerca serialis cubense | reverse complement strand
AACCAGGTTTGAAGAATAAGCCACATTAAGCAGACTAGCAGACTCTTACAGTATGAACTATGAGGCTTCATAAATAGCAGCAGTGTGATAAATCTGATGTGAGCCCAAGCGTTTAACAACATTGGCTGTATCCAATCCACATTCCTGTTGCAATGCCTGAGGCCAGAATAAGTACTACCCACAAAAGTTGATATGCTAATAGTGTCTATGTCAGCCACACAGCACATATTGATATTGCTATTACCCTGCGATACAAGAATTTCATTTAGTATTTTACCATTAATGTCTACTTTTGGTGCTAGCATGTCTTCCTTGGGCCTTTGAATCTGTATAGTATGAGTCTTTGTGAGAGTAAACATCAAACTGCCTGCTGTGGACTATTTGTAGGCTTGTTAAGTTATCAACTGAGCTGTGCCTGGTAAAGATGAGTTTGGTCTTTTGATTAGCATGTTTGTGTTGTCAGTAGATATTACAGTTTTTAATCTCCCTGTGAAGTCATTGGCAGATAATTTATGTAAGTTGCCAGTGGCAACAATCAAAGTAGAATTTACTTAGTTATATTTTTCTTCCACAGTAGAAATATCAGAATGGAAACAATAAATAAAAATGAGGAAAGGGCTATTACTTATCTACATTTGTTATGTTTGGTTTTTAGAAACATTTAACTCGCAGAGAATTAAATACTTCTGAGCTACCACTATTTTTTCTAGTTTAAGAGCCCAGTTCCACAAACACACAACTATGCAGACCCCAAATCCAGCTATATGCAACTGTGGTGATATTAATTACTTATGAGTGATTGCTTAGTTTCTGAGGAATGGGGAGAGAGAGAAGGCCATGTGTCATATGGGAGAGCATATAGTGTGAATCACCTAAAACTTGCACCACAAATATTTTGGAAATGGAAAGTGCTACTGATGTGTGGTTTTTACAGAATGGATTGATAGTAAGGGTCATGTACTGTTAGCTAATCAACAGATTGTAATAATACTTAGAAAGTGTATTTTTTATGCAAACATATGCTTTTAAATGGAAAAATGCTTATTGACATTAGTAGACTGAAAGTAGGGTAAGTTAGAATGTCAGTGGTGTTTGTTGCAGAATTCTAGTTCAAGTTGTTTATGAGATAACATACTTTGAGAAGTTCCCATACCGACTCTTGCACAATACTTATGGTAGCACACACTAAAGAACAGCACTAGTGCATGCACTAGTTATATGGATTCCAACCAGTAATGAGATGATGCACCATCAGAGATTTTGTTCAAAGTGACCACTGACAGTGACAGTACATGCTTCCAGAGTGGTATGGAACAACAGCTCCACATATGCTATCATTTCAGTGGAAATGTCTGAGAAGGCAGCAGTAATATGTCATTGCACATCATCAGGTGTAGTTGGTATGTCCTTGTATACAGCATCTTTTGGTTTTCCCCACAGAAAAAAGGCAACAGGCGTGAAATCTGGGGAACAAACCATCCAATGTACATGTCTCCTGCATAAAATCCAATGATTCGGAAACAATTTGTGAAGAAATGCTGTAGTACTTTGTGCATTACGGGCTGGACAGCCATCATATTGGTACCACAGGTTATTCCTAGTATGCAGAGGAACATCTTCTAGCAACCATGAAAGATGGTCTGTTAGGAGGCTGCGATACTCGTGCGTGTTCATTGTCCCAGTTATGAAATGCGGGTCTATAAGCTGATGGTTCACTATTGCATACCACACATTTACTCTCCATGGGTGTTGATGTTCCATATGACAAAGCCAGTGGATATTGTCAACAAACTAATAGCACATGTTCCAGTGGTTTACCTGACCATGATTGGTAAATGTGGCTTCATCACTGAACAAGATAATGATACATCTGGAGTATCTTGTCTTAATGTCCATGTACAAAAGTTAACATAATTCTCATAATCTCTTCCATGCAGCTCTCGATGGAGACAGATGTGGAAGTGATAGAACCTATGTTGATGGAGAAGGCATAGGACATCTGTCTGATTCATGTCACTTCTTTGTGTGATTGTGTGGGAGCTAATGTGCCAATCAACTGCAACACCAGCAAGAACGTTAATTCCCCCCTCTCCTATAGTCACTTTTTCCTTCTGTTATGTTGTCTAGTTGTTACACTAGCACTTTCATGTGACTGGTTCAAGGGCTTGAGAAATAATTGCCAAGATGGTTGACCTCTACTGGGATGTCTTGCCACAAGCACCAAACAAGAACAAAGTGTATTCTTCCTACACTCCATATACCATAAGCATGTTGGCTTTTTCTGCATCTGTAAATCCCATCATCCACTCATGACCTACTGCTTGGACGGTCACACACTAACTAACTAGCAAGTTGCAGTGTACTTAAGGAACACATAAGTGCACCGTAAGCAAACATAACAACAACATACCTAGCAACTTCGCTGGCTGAATGGCACAAATAAGTGTCGGCATGGAAACTTTTCAAAATACAATATCTCATAAACAACTTGCACCATTGAAATTCTAATCTACCCTACTTTTAGTTTGTTATACCAATAGGCATTGTTCAGTTTAAAAAAGGGTATCTTTGCACAAATTACAAGTACTATTACAATCTGTTTATTGGCTAACAATATGAGCTCCTTATTACCAAACCAGTCTGTGAAAACTGCACATCAATAGCACTTTCTATTTCCGCAGTATTTGTGGTGCAAGTTTAAGGTGAGTCAGCTACATGGCAAGGAGGACATACATAGGTAATGGAAGATATGACATGTTGGAAGGTTAGAGTCTTCCAATGACAGTACTGAAATGTGTACTGTAAAAGCAACATTAACAATATTGTGTGGCAAGAAGGGATGGGAGAAAAGAAATGTGGGGAAAAAATAACTATTATGTTTAGACATAAGAGGAGTGTGGGAAATGACATGAAAGGAAATATGATGGTAATTATGCAGAAGTGGTAAGAGAACTAGCAGAGGTTTAAGTCAGTACATTGTAGGGATGGAAGGTGCAGTAGAGTTACAACACTATCTATGTTGTTATGAGACTATAGTGCTGGCGGAAAGTGGTGAACGAAATTTAAAAGGCATGGATGCTGAAGCAGTTGTCGAAGTTAATGGTATTGTGGTGTAAAGTGTGTTCAGTATTGTGTGGTCGATTTTTTGACTAAGCATAGTTTGGCAATGACATCTTATTTGGTTAGACAGATGATTAACTGTCATTCCCACATAAAACACTACACAGTAATTGCTACACAGCTGGTATATAATGTAGATGCTTACACATGTAGTCTCAATTATATGTGATAGGAAATGTTGTGATTGGACTGCAGTAATGGGTGGGTATACAGGTAAAGGGGTAAGTGACAATGGTCACTGACTGGCTGACAGCAGTTTCCAGTTTACTTAGGAAGAAATTACTTGGGAAATAGCTTTCTGGAATAGTAGGGCAGAGTACTGTCTGTCTGTACAGACTTTGGCAAGATTATCGGTGTACCTGGAAAAAAAATACAGAGAGGTCTTGGATGTTGAGTAGATACTTTTAAATGTGGACTGGGTGACAGATATTTGATTTTGTTGGTTTGTTGATGGTTTGATTTTTGATGAGAAATTTTATGTAGACCTCTGTGAAGTGGAGATCAACATCTAAGAAGGTAGCTCACAGAGTTGAGAAGGACAAGGTGTAGTGTATTTAGGAGACTGTGGGAGTAGATGTTAAGGTTTAGGAGAATAAAACAGAGATTGTTCTTGCTATGGATCCAAATCATGAGGACATCATCAAGAAACCCAAACCAGACAAGGTGTTTAGGTTCTGGTTGGATAGGATGTATTTCTCTTCATTTAAAACAGTTTGGTGTGGTGTAGGCATGCATGGCTATTCCAGCGATTTCTTTTTTAGATTTGGTATTCACAGGAGGCAGTAGTATAGGTGAGAATATGGTTATCCAAAAGGATGGTACATAGCAGGAGCATACTTGAAACTGTATTGTTCTGTAGAAGCTAGGCCATGGGTGTAGGTGATGTTTAATCTGCTTAGGGATATAACATTCACAGTGACTAGTAAATAGTCTGTGGCAGTTATCGACAGCAAGAGTCGGCCGCCTCATCTTTGAGAACAAATTTCTTTGAAAACTGTTGAGCTCAGTGTGTTGCAAACTCTGTATTCAAGTGGATGTGTTTGTACTGAAATGATCGAAATAAAGTTAAGTCATTATAAATGAGTGAATACTTAATGTTGGGTTTGATATTACCGTACGTAACATCTTGATCCCCACAAGTCTATGGAGGTAATTGTGCAAAGCTGTAAAAAGGTGGCTAAAAAAGTGATTAGAGTTTTGGATATAGGAAGAGGGACTGTGTATGGTTACAGTCTGGCTCAAGAATGATGGCAGTTCACGCAGGTCAAGGCATGGAATGGGACTGAACTGTTGCCGGTTCCAAGCAACAGTTGTCATTCATGTGTACATGTGCTTTGCACTTGAAGACAGCTTGTATCCTGCAATTGATACCTCTCATTTGCTAATGTAGAAGTTGTGGCCTATCACCACCATCACCAATGATAATTCACAACAAATCAAATAAAAAATTTACTAAATAAATCCTTACAATCAAGTTTAATGTATGCATTAGCTATGCAGAGCACTCGGAACACTGCTGAATGCTTGTTGGCTGCTGAAGAACGTGTGATGTAGGGGCGCAGAACAACTCTAAACTCAAATGTCAGCATTCATGACTCCTACTATAATCGGAGGTGCTGATCAATAAAGTCAGAGGGCCTTTCTGTGAAAGGGCTAGACACAATGGAGCAACCATTGCATCTTAATTTGTAAAGCATGCAGAGCCTGTAAAAGGGGGGGTAGAAGGGTTACTAAAACAGTGAGTGTCATATGCAGATGTGCTGTGAATGGTGACATCACCACTGACCCTCTTGGCTCACCATGATGCACAGTAACCTATAGGCGTACTACACACTCATGTTTAACTCATACCCAATTGTGGACAGAACTGCAATTTTTCATGTTATAGTGTATTATCATTATTATTATACTAGTTTAGTAACAAATAAATTTGTCTTTATTTAAAAATATGAGATTTACAGCATAAAGTTGCAACCTTTGCAATATCTTCACATGACCAAGTACTGCAACACCCATTCATAACCACTTGTTGCTGATAGTCAGAAAAAGAACCATAAATTAATTTTTAAAAATATCTTATTTTGGGTAACTCAACATTGTATTAAGAGACATGATCCTTTGAATCTGCAATCTTTAGCCTAAGTTTATTTATTTCTTTTTCTACAATATCTATTTGTTGTCACAAACAGCTCCTTTACAGCACTGTTTTTTTCATAATTAATGTTTCCTCTACAAGTACTGCCTTCATTAGTTGATAATATATTTACATGTAAAATCTCTTGTGCTTCTTTATGGTAGCTTTCCTTTTGTGCCCAAATTTTTTTTTCATTATCAAATGCACAACTACTCCGTAAACAACTCTGGAGGATGGGAGATATATACACACATCAAAAAGCATTTTGGATCACCCCAGTTCCCAGAACTCCTCAAGACATACGTTGCCTGTGGATATTGTATCACCAACACAGTCCCTTTGACTGTTGAGAGATGTCACTAAACCCACCCAAAGATGTAAAAAAACCATTCATTAGCAGCAGTAATTAGACAGAGGGGGCCCGAGAGCTGATCAGCTCCAGTCATTCCATCAGGAAGGAGGTACACGGCACATGTTGTCTGTAGTTCAACCATCCCTAGACAGTCAATACCATAGTTCGATCATTTCATCATTGTTACTTTGTGCCAGAAAGGGCTCTCAACAAGGGAACTGTCCAGGCGTCTCGGAGTGAACCAAAGCGATGTTGTATGGACATGGAAGAGATATAAAGAGACAGGAACTTTCGATGATATGCCTTGCTCAGGACACCCAAGGGCTACTATTGCAGTGGATGACTGCTACCTATGGATTATGGCTCAGAGAAACCCTGACAGCAACACCACCATGTTGAATAATGTTTTTCATGCAGCCACAGGATGCTGTATTATGACTCAAACTGTGCACAACAGGCTGCATGATGCACAACTTCACTCCCGACTTCCATGGCGAGGTCCATCTGGTCAGGCCGAGTGCCTTAGACACGCTGTCCAGTGAGTACAACAAGGTGGAGGTTCCCTGATGTTTTGGGGTGGCATTATGTGGGGCTGACTTATGCTGCTGGTGGTCATGGAAGGTGCCATAATGGCTGTATGATACGTGAATGCTATCCTCCAACTGATAGTGTAACCATATCGGCAGCATATTAGCGAGGCATTTGTCTTTGTGGATGGCAGTTTGCACCCCCATCATGTACATCTTGTGAATGATTTCCTTTGGGATGAAGACATCACTCAACTAGAGTGGCCAGCAGGTTCTCCAGACATGAACCCTCTCGAACATGCCTGGGATAGATTGAAACAAGCTGTTTATGGACGATGTGACACACCAACTGTAGTGACATGATTCACGTTTCCGTCGCACTTCACCTAGTGTAGACCGGTAACTCTCTGCTACACCTGCCCAATGTGAACTCACTGGGCACGGCCCATGCTGCCTGAGTTGTTGTTCCGCCGGCAGAGGGCGCGGCCGAATTCTCGCGTGCCCTCTGGTGGACAGGACGTTGCTTGCAGCAATTACTGTCTGTGACACGTCGTGCCGATGTGCGCTTCCCGCGATCTTTCTGGTGGCTACTACTGCACTCCTCCTCCTTTGGGGGGTGAAGCCACTGTGATCCACTGCGTCGGAAGGTGGAGCGTCGTGCAGTAGCGATGACCTCCACGTCCATTGGAAGGCTGGAGTCGGGGGGATCTGCCAACCCTCAAGCCGGAACCTTCGAATACGGTTAGAAGTGACCCACACGAAGCGGACCCCGTCGTCCCACCACCATAGCCCGGGACAGAATGGGCGACAAGCCGTCGAACTCCGGATCCCGGTCCACCTCGGGAGGGGCAAGACCCAGTGGCGGGGACGATGGGGAAGTGACAACCACAGATGAACCAGCCTCCCGAGAAACCGGGCCTGCGAGGGGGGCCGGCTCTCGCCGGGGCATCTCTAACAATGGCGATGCCAGTGCTGGAGCTACTGGAAGCCACCAAGGCTGAGAACCATCACAGTGTGGCGGAGTCACAGGCGGGAGGGGCGGTAGCGTCCCCTGAGAAAACAACACGGGTGCTGGCAATGGGGAAGCCGGCACCCGAGGGGTCGGAGGGTGGGTGCCCAAATGTGGACGTAGCTGATTTTGGTGACGATGTACCTCCCGGTCCCCCTCCTGCAAGGTATAGAGCCGGCGGCCATTGCGGCGCAGGACCACTGCCGGTATACGACGTGGATTGCGACCAAACCCATGTGCCCAGACCGACATATCCAGTGGAAAGCCGGGTACCCCATTTTGTGAAGACTGGTAAGGACCAGGCCGGAGGAGGTGCAGCAGAGTCCTAGGTTGGCACCTGCGGAGGAGCTCTGCAGGGCTGCATTCTCCCATCGGTGTGGTCCGGTATGCCGTCAGGAAAAATGTCAACACCTCCTCCGCAGGAAATTTGTGCACATACTTTTTCATCTGCGTCTTAAATGTGCATACCATGTGCTCGGCTTCCCCATTTGATTGTGGATGAAATGGGGGAGAGCAAACGTGCTGAATACCGAAGTGTCTACAAAAATCCTGAAAGGTCTGCGAAATAAACTGAGGTCCATTGTCCGATACCAGGGTGACTGGCAGACCTTCCACAGAAAAGATTTTTGCTAGTGCCTGGATTGCAACTTCTGAAGTGGTTGAGGAGCAGCGAACCATATATGGGAATCGGGAAAAAGCATCAATGACAATGAGCCAAAAGCCATTGAGAAACAGGCCCACAAAATCTGTGTGAACACATTCGCCTGCCTGAGTTGCAGGCAGCCATGAAGAGAACGTTGACCTTGGAGACACCTGTTGGCTCACACTCTGGGAACAGGCGGCCACCAAGTGCTCAATTTCTCTGTCAATACCAGGCCAGTACACATGTCTGCGAGCCAAGGTTTTAGTACGGGAAACACCCCAGTGCTTCTCATGTAATAACGTGAGGATCTCCTTTCGCAAACTTGCAGGAACAACCACGCGAGGAACTGTATCATCGGTAGCCAGAAGGAGAACTCCTTCCAAGACTGAGAGGTGGTCTTGTAGAACAAAATAATTACGAAGAGGGTCCGAGGCCCAACCTGGAGGTCGGGACGACCACCCTTGCTGAATGAGGCGACTACTTGCCAGAGAACCGGGTCAGCTGCCATGATTGGGAAGCCATCAACCACTTGGCGGGACGCCACATCCAAATGAAAACATATAATCTCCTCCCGATCGAACTTAGGATCCGGGCCCATCGGAAGATGGGAAAGAGCATCAGCGTTGGCATGCTGTCCGGTAGGGCGAAAATGAATGTCATAATGGTACTTAGAGAGGAACAAGGCCCAGCCCTGCAGTCTGTGGGCCGCCCTATCCAGAATCTGAGAGGCGGGGCCAAATAACGATATTAATGGCTTATGGTCAGCGATTAACTGAAACTTTGTGCCATACAAGAAAGGGTGAAACTTGGTAACAGTGTAGACAATGGCCAAAGCCTTTTTTTCCACCTGGGAGTAATGGGCCTGTGTGGGACTAAGAGTTTTACATCTACATCTACATTTATACTCCGCTAGCCACCCAACGGTGTGTGGCGGAGGGCACTTTACGTGCCACTGTCATTACCTCCCTTTCCTGTTCCAGTCGCGTATGGTTCGCGGGAAGAACGACTGTCTGAAAGCCTCCGTGCGCGCTCTAATCTCTCTAATTTTACATTCGTGATCTCCTCGGGAGGTATAAGTAGGGGGAAGCAATATATTCGATACCTCATCCAGAAACGCACCCTCTCGAAACCTGGCGAGCAAGCTACACCGCGATGCACAGCGCCTCTCTTGCAGAGTCTGCCACTTGCGTTTATTAAACATCTCCGTAACGCTATCATGGTTACCAAATAACCCTGTGACGAAACGCGCCGCTCTTCTTTGGATCTTCTCTATCTCCTCCGTCAGACCGATCTGGTACGGATCCCACACTGATGAGCAATACTCAAGTATAGGTCGAACGAGTGTTTTGTAAGCCACCTCCTTTGTTGATGGACTACATTTTCTAAGCACTCTCCCAATGAATCTCAACCTGGTACCCGCCTTACCAACAATTAATTTTATATGATCATTCCACTTCAAATCGTTCCGCACGCATACTCCCAGATATTTTACAGAAGTAACTGCTACCAGTGTTTGTTCCGCTATCATATAATCTTACAATAAAGGATCCTTCTTTCTATGTATTCGCAATACATTACATTTTTAGATGCAAACGTCAGTGGCTGCTTGGAGCCATCTGCATTGCGATGGGCCAGGACTGCCCCCACACTATACTGCGAAGCATCGGTAGCCAGGACCAATGGCTTATTGGGGTCAAAAGTAGCCAAACAAGGCGCTGACGTGAGGAGGCCCTAAATGTGGTGAACGTTCGCTCGCATGCAGGCAACCAATCAAAAGGAACACCCTTGCACAGAAGGCAGTACAGGAGGCAGGCTATGGTGGAAGCCCTGGGAATGAACCGGTGGTAATAGGTAATCTTGCCTAAAAAAGCTTGTAACTCCTTCAGCGAAGCAGGCCTCAGAAGGTCAACGATACCTTGGACCAAACTTCCTAGCAGCTGGACGCCGTGCCGAGAGATGGTGTAGCCCACATACTCAATGGACGGTTGGAAGAAGTTCGACTTACGCAGGTTGCAACGCAGGCCCATGGGCCTGAATTTGAGAAAGAGGGTTCGAAGGTTGTGCAAGTGTTCCTTCATGCTGCGGACTGTGACAATTGTGTCATTCAGGTAATTAATACAATGAGGGATTGTCAAAGTGACGTGCTCAAGATAACACTGTAATATCGCTGGGGGACTGGATATTTTGAAGGCCAACCGCTGGTATTGGTAAAGGCCAAATGGGGCGTTGATGACCGCCAGCCGTTTGGAGCCCTCATCAAGTGGTATCTGATGATAAGCCTCTGAAAGATCGATTTTCGAAAAATATTGGCCTCCCACCACGGCGGTGAACAATTCATCAGAACGAGGAAAGGGATAGGTGTCCACCACCAATTGGGAATTAATGGTGCCCTTGAAATCGCCACAAAGATGTAATATTCCCGAGGGTTTCCTGACAATGACGAGGGGTGAAGCCCACTCACTAGAAGAAATGGGAAGAACGACCCTGAGGGCTGTCAGCTGGTCCTGCTCTGCTTTTACCTGAGGGTGGAGAGCCAAGGGGATCTGCCTAGCGTGTAGAAAACGCGGGCGAGCCGACGCCTTCAACATTAAGTGAGCATCAAAGTCTGAAACACGCCCCAGGCCCTCCTCAAAGATATCCTTAAAGTCAGAGATCAAAGATTCCAATGATTGATAGGGAACATCTTCGGAGACCAACTGTATGGTGTCTGTGATAGAAAAACCGAAAGCTTGAAAGGCATCCAACCCAAAAAGGTTAGCGGAGCTCGCATCACTGACAACAATAAAAGTAAGAGGCCGAGTGACTGATTTGTAAGTAACGTCAGTAGTGAATTGACCCAGTAGGGGAATGAACTGATTATCATAACCACGTAGACGCTGGTAAACTGGCGCCATTGGGGGCGGCCCATTCAAAAAGGAAACTGCCGCGCCCGTATCTACTTGCAGTTGTAATCGACGTGAGCGAACCAACATCTCAATAAAGAGTTTGTGCTGGCCCAATGAAATTTCCTGAATGTCAACGTCCATGTCCTCTGTACCTGCTTCCTTCGATTCTTTTGAGGCTGAGCGGCAAACTTTAGCAATGTTTTTTATTACATTTGCGACAAACGGACCAATGCTGGGGGCACTCTGACTGATCATGATGTATATAGCATGACACACACAACGGTAACAGGGGCCGGCGGCCGGAACTCTGTTTACGCGCCGTGCAGGAGTGGCCATAATGGCCGGATTCTACCGCTCGCACGTCATCCATCCAGGACGCAGTGGATGCGGCCGCGCTGCCCTGAACCACCGCGACGTCGCACCACGCTTCCAACTGTTGACCTGCGGTGTGAGAGTCTTCATACGATTGAGCAATGGACGGGACTTCCTCAAGGGAAGGGTCTTCCAACTGCAGGGCCCGTTGCCGGACCTCCCGATCAGGGGCCGAACAAACAATGACGTCACGGCACCATAACGTGGGCATACGACTCTCGCGAATGTTCCGTGACAAAATGACACTTGCGACTAAGACCAGGCAGGGTAGCGGCCCACGCCCGGTAAGACTGCTGGGGCTGTTTCTTGCATTGATAGAACTCGACCCTAGCTGCCACAACATGCGTGCGGTGGCAATAATATGAAGACAGCAATGAACACAATGCGTCAAAAGACAAGGACGAGGGTTCCTGCAACGGCGCTAGCTGCCGCAAAACTTGATACAGAGAGGGAGATATCCAAGACAAGAAAAGAGCACGATATACCTCTGCATCAGCAACGTGAAACACCTGGGAATGCTGCCAAAGGCGATGTTTATATGCATTCCAATCCTCCACCGTCTTGTCATACGGGGGAAAGGGAGGAGGGAATGGCGCTGGGGCAGACTGCATGGAGAGCAACGCCGGAAGCACTTGTTTCATGGTTGCCATGAGCTCCGTCTGCTGCTCAGCCAAAACCCGCACTAAATCCTCCATGCCATGGATAAGCTGCGAAACCAGAACAACGACGCAACACGCTAAAGAATGACCCTACTTGTCACCAATTGTGTAGTAACACGATTCACGTTTCCGTTGCACTTCACCTAGTGTAGACCGGGAACTGTCTGCTAGACCTGCCCTATGTGAACTCACTGGGCACACCCCGCTGTTGTTCCGCCAGCAGAGGGCGCGGCCGAATTCTCGCGTGCCCTCTGGTGGACGGGACTTTACTTGCGGCAATTACTGCCCATGGTGCGCCGTGGCGATGTGCGCCTCCCGCGATCTTTCTGGTGGCTACTGCACCAACCACTCTGAGGGATCTACCGTATTTACTCGAATCTAAGCCACACTCGAATCTAAGCCGCACCTGAAAAATGAGACTCGAAATCAAGGAAAAAAAAAATTCCCGAATCTAAGCCGCACCTGAAATTTGAGACTCGAAATTCAAGGGGAGAGAAAAGTTTTAGGCCGCACCTTCAAATCGAAACAAAATTGGTCCATTGTAATATGAGACACAATTTAGGTCGAATGAAAGACGATACAGCTACAATAGTTTGGTTCGAGTCGTAAGCTTAGCAGTTAAGCTTTACCAGGTAGCCATTGCTATGCGTCAGGCGATCCGTCCTTACTTATACGGGTACCCTTCCTTTTTCACGTGCTTCGTCTGGTTTGAATCGATTGCTTATTTTGCTTTGATCTGATAAGTGCCGCTTTCTTTGTTATAGGTGTTTATGTCACTATAAGCTGAAAATGCATTACTGTACTGCGTCATGCATTGTTTGTCTCATTCTGATAGTGCGTGTTTATGGCCTGTCGCCGCCCGCGGCATGGCTTGCTTTTGTGCGCGCTACTGCCGCTTACGATTAAAAAAAGAGAGGAATTGTCTCATTAGCGAAACAATGGCAAGTGACTGCTACTTGTTGTTACTTACACTGCTGCTTTCTTTGATAATGATCAACAAGAACCAAATAATAGACTGCGTATGATAGAACATGTTCTGAATGAGTTAGGCGAAAATTTTTCTCCGTTTGAAAATCTTTGCAGCCGCTTCTTTAGTACATAGAATCTGCACAGAAATTAGTCATTTTAGATTTAAAAATCTAGTCAGTTGCCGTGCTTCATTTCTGACTGTATTACTATTAGGCATAAAAATAATACGAATATAAACAGGACACGATACGTATTTTCTTCCGCGTTTGCTGTTGTCTCACTCTAGTTTCGTAGTTTATTAGGCAGACAGGATTTAAATGAGATAGCAACAAACACGAAAGAATACATGGCAAAATGGTTATATTCATATTATTTTTATGGTGAAGAGAATAATGCATGTGATTCACATTTCATCAGGTTCCTATTAGCAACAGTCTTGCCAGTCGAATTTTCGTAGTACATTGAAATTCTGCTACTTTCGAAGATGAACAATACAGAATTTGTATTTACTTCGTTGGATAATGTATGAAAATGCAGTGGTCGAAACTCGGGGCGGAGAGAAAAAAGCTCGTCTTCCACCTTTTTTTTTTGTTTATTTACTGACGCAGAGGTTTTGGTGCCAGTATTTATCTCGTTGCCTATAAAGCATGCCTGCGTAGCGCTACATATATTCGACAGCAAAAGTTAGTTGTGGCGGCACCTACCAACATTTTTCAGAACTTCCGCTTGCTTTGCACTCGATTCTAAGCCGCAGGCGGTTTTTTGGATTACAAAAACCGGAAAAAAAGTGCGGCTTAGATTCGAGTAAATACGGTATGCCAAATCTCTGTTGAGGAGTGGGACAATCTGGACCAACAGTGCCTTGATGAACTTGTGGATAGTATGCCATGATGAATATAGGCATGCATCAATGCAAGAGGATGTGCTACTGGGTATTAGAGGTACCGGTGTGTGCACCAGTCTTCACCACCACTGCTGAAGGTCTTGCTGTATGGTGGTATAACATGCAATGTGTAGTTTTCATGAGCAATAAAAAGGGCAGAAATGATGTTTATGTTGATGTCTATTCCAGTTTTCTGTACAGGTTCCGGAACTCTCGGAACCGAGGTGTGCAAAACTTTTTTTGATGTGTGTAGGTCTGGAACACCATAAGGCTTCAGTTTGTGTTTTAGAGGAAGATACAACATCCCACTTTCCAGATCCATGTCATAAGCTGAATGAGCAAAATCCATTGAGCACACATAAGTATCAGCAACCAAAAATGAATAGGCATGTTTACATGCACTTACCTATTTTCATTTCATCTCATGATTCTTAGGAATTATATGAAACTTAATTCCTAATGTTTTTATTGTCTGCAGTGGTTATTACTTCCTGTGATAGCATAGTACTGAAACAATTCAAAAGATAGTCTCAGAAGTCCTCAGTACACTTACAGCTGTGGTGTAGATCCACATTTAATTGTCAGTCAATGAGACAAACTCAAACTCACCTAAACAACATTGTATACACTTTAAGATCTAATGAAAACACAATAGGTTATGACAGTGATGGGCTACTGAGTAGTGGTAGGTTCCGATGTGACATCAGGATCACACCTTGCTGCTGTACACACACCCTGTGACCTGTACTGTTTTTTATAGTAATCATGAGTGGGTGTAAGAGGGGCTGTTGCTGTGACAGAGAGGCAGATTTGAGTGACATGGTTTCAGATGGACCTAATGTTTAGAGGAGCTACTGGAAATCATGTTGGGGGACTGTGATGGGGTTGTAGTCATGAGGTTCATAAAAAGTGGTGTCAGAAAATTGACATATACTCTGATCCACATAGTCACTATGATTTCTGACGAAAGTTTCATGAACTTGTTTGAGGGAAGAATGATAAGGTCCAAATTACTATCACAAATAGCTTTCTGTTCTACAGATGTGTGATTGTATGCATTACCACATCTCTTTCCTCTCTGCCACATCTGCCAACACTCACAAGCAATCAATGTCACCACAATCTGGTGTGACTGGGTGTCCACATGGTTATATCTGTATGTATGTGAGTGAGTACTTATATAGAAGAAGACCAATAATTCAAAACCCATTATGAGTGTTTATGTGGCATCTATCAGTCAAATATAACGTGTCTGACTCTCCTCTCAATGAAGGAAAGCTCAAAATTTGATGCGTATTTTTTCCTATTTTTTAATCTGTCTACCTGCTACAATTGCATCAGTCTCAATCTTTAGTAGGCAGATATTCTTTTTTGCTCACATCTAGTGCAATCCTGAAGATTTGATTTTATATTGAATATTTGAATAAGGGAAAAAGATGCTCAAAACAAAGCTGGCTGAAGATTTGCATGACATGTCAAAGAAAGCAAGAGATGTAGGGGTTAAATATGTAAAGAATGGAGATGGGAAGAAAGATATTTGGAAATGTCATGTACCAGAAAAAATTGACTATGAAAATCTAGGCAGAATGTTATGGTGAACTCTTGAGGAAATGATTAATGCAGTTCAAACATGCAGAAATGCAGATATCATGGAGCAGTTGGCAGCAGAGCAGCTAATGAAGGCAACTGCTGAATCTCTGGGAAGGTATAATCTGGATATATCTTAAAATAATGCAATATAACTTTAATGGTCAGTAATGTAGATGGTGATCTTTCCATTAGAAATCATGGAATTTAATGAAATATGAAACATGTCAACTACATAATTTTTGTGTGCATAAAATTTTATTTGGAGCTACATCAAGAGTATAAAACTAAGTTTTGATGTATTTTTAGTGTTAGATTTACTATTAGAAGGGTATGTGCTGAAATAAGGATTCCAGCCTGTTTCAAACTAGGATGAAATTATTTTACTCTTAAGCATGTTGATCATGTACGACAAGTTTAAACTATCTACTGGGGCACTCACTGAAACCTGACACCTCCCTTTAGTTGTCAAAGTTTAAACTGGGCCAGTCAAGCAAGTCTCACAAACCTACAACTTATCACTGACAGCTCTCATTTGTTTCAAACTCCTCTGAGGCTCTCCCACAATGCTGCAGGCCTAATGCGACTGGTAGGAACTCTGCAGAGGAGAACTTCCCCACAGAATCACTGCTCTAAGTTAGATGAAATTCATTTGCTTTCAATAGCATACAATCTGATTAGACTATCTTTGATAAATTAAAACTATGACAAATATCATAACATGATTCTGGATCTTTTAAGAAAAGCTTCTGTAAACTCTGTTGGAGACAGTTTTCTAAGTCTCTAGGTATTGTCTTGGGCATAATTCTTTTTTCCTAGAGTGTCATGAGTTTTGAAGTCAGGTATTAAAATTTTGCCATACTAACTGCTTCAAATAGTCATTCCCAACACAACATGAAAAAATAACAAGAAAAGACAAACTCTTTATTCATATGAGCAAATTGCTGCTGCATTGCTATGTTGGGGTCATTCACCCTTTGACGTAGCAGACAGTCAGACATTAGGTTCAAACAGGTGGCCTACACAGCAAAGCCAAAGGAGCTACTCCAGCAGATGACAGCCAGTAGGTTTTGCACATCTGCCAGGGCAGCAGGCAACAGCTACAAGAGGTCATTGGTACTGCAGACCTAGTTGTCTCTTCAGGGTCACATCAGATGAAATAGATATGGCTGTTCCCTGGCACCTTCATGGTATGAAGGCACTACCTGATTTATGCCTGGCACTTCATTCCTAACGAGTTCTCTGGACCAGGTGCTGACCACATTAGCAGCTCATCAGTCAAAGTCTCACTAAGGAATCATCAGGATCTTTGATGCTGTATGCTTGTTGTTGTGGTCTTCAGTCCAGAGACTGGTGTGATGCAGCTCTCTATGCTACTCTATCCTGTGCAAGGTTCTTCATCTCCCAGTACCTACTGCAACCTATGTCCTTCTGAATCTGTTTAGTGTATTCATTTCTTGGTGTCCCTCTACGATTTTTACCCTCCATGCTGCCCTCCAATACTAAATTGGTGATCCCTTGATGCCTCAGAATATGCCATACCAGCCAATCCCTTCTTCTAGTCAAGTTGTGCCACAAATTTCTCTTCTCTCAAATTCTATTGAATACCTCCTCATTAGTTATGTGATCTACCCACCTAATCTTCAGCATTATTCTGTAGCACCACATTTCAAAAGCTTCTATTCTCTTCTTGTCTAAACTATTTATCATCCACATTTCACGTCCATACATGGCTTCACTCCATACAAATACTTTCAGAAATGACTTCCTGACACTTAAATCTATACACATTGTTAACAAATTTCTCTTCTTCAGAAACGCTTTCCTTGCCATTGCCAGTCTACATTTTATATCCTCTCTACTTTGACCATCATCAGTTATTCTGCTCCTCAAATAGCAAAACTGATTTACTGCTTTAAGCGTCTCATTTCCTAATCTAATTCCTGCAGCATCACCCAATTTAATTCGGCTCCATTCCATTATCCTCATTCTGCTTTTGTTCATTTTCATCTTATATCCTCCTTTCAAGACACTGTCCATTCCGTTCAGCTGCTCTTCCAGGTCCTTTGCTGTCTCTGACAGAATTACACTGTCATTTGCAAACCTCAAAGTTTTTATTTCTTCTCCATGGATTTTAATTCCTACTCTGAATTTTTCTTTTGTTTCCTTTACTGCTTGCTCAATATACAGATTGAATAACATCAGGGATGGACTACAACCCTGTCTCATTCCCTTCCCAACCACTGCTTCCCTTTCATGCCCCTGGACTCTTATAACTGCCATCTGGTTTCTGTACAAATTGTAAATAGCCTTTCGCTCCCTGTATTTTCCCCCTGCCACCTTCAGAATTTGAAAGAGAGTATTCCAGCCAAAATTGTCAAAAGCTTTCTCTAAGTCTACAAATGCTTTTGCCTTTCCTTAATCAATTTTCTAAGATGAGTCATAGGGTCAGTATTGCCTCACGTGCTCCAACATTTCTAGATAATCCAAACTGATCTTCCCCGAGGTCGGCTTCTACCAGTTTTTCCATTCGTCTGTAAAGAATTCGTGTTAGTATTTTGCAGCCATGGCATATTAAACTGATAGTTCAGTAATTTTCACATCTGTCAACACCTACTGTCTTTGGGATTGGAATTGTTATATTCTTCTTGAAGTCTGAGGGTATTTCGCCTGTCTCATACATCTTGCTCACTAGATGGTAGAATTTTGTTAGGCCTGGCTCTCCCAAGGCTGTCAGTAGTTCTAATGGAATGTTATCTACTCCTGAAGGCTTGTTTCGACTTAGGTCTTTCAGTGCTCTGTCAAACTCGTCACGCAGTATCATATCTCCTATTTCATCTTCATCTACATTCTCTTCCATTTCCATAATATTGTCCTCAACAACATCGCCCTTGTATAGACCCTCTATATACTCCTTCCACCTTTCTGCTTTCTCTTCTTTGCTTAGAACTGGCTTTCCATCTGAGCTCTTCATATTCATGCAAGTGGTTCTCTTTTCTCCAAAGGTCTCTTTAATTTTCCTGTAGGCAGTATCTATCTTACCCCTAGTGATATGCGCCTCTACATCCTTACATTTGTCCTCTAGCCATCCCTGCTTAGCCATTTTGCATTTCCTGTCTGTCTCATTTTTGAGACATTCGTATTCCTTTTTGCCTGCTTCATTTACTGCATTTTTATAGTTTCTCCTTTCATCAATAAAATTCAATATCTCTTCTGTTACCCAAGGATTTCTATTAGCCCTCGTCTTTTTACCTACTTGATCTTCTGCTACCTTCACTGTTTCATCTCTCAAAGCTACCCATTCTTCTTCTACTATATTTCTTCCCCTCATTCTTGTTGTACTGGTTGTTATCTATATCATTTCTTGGTAACTGAACAATTGCGGAAGCTTACGCGATATATTGTGGTAGGACCACACACTCACCACATGTTTTTGAATGAGAATAATATGAGTAGTTCCAGTACAATTTCAGCAGGACTTATTTTTTAGTAACTGCTGAAAGATTACACACTGCACATCTCGTTTGTCTAGGGGTTCTCGAAGTTTAGTCTGCAAAACAATCATTCCAACAAGCATGGCCTGGGTTTTCTTCCTGTTTGAAATAAACACTACCAGATCTGAAATACTTTCAGCTAAAAATTATATTTATTTGTACTTTTTGTTAGTAACTACACCATTTTCACTATGAACATTGATATTCTAAATGCATTATACTGCACTTGTCATGTAAACACATCCATCGCCCTCCAGTACAGACAAAGAAGTGGCGGGCAAGCCAACATGTGCCCGGAAGTTGCAGACATTCCTGCATTCTAGATTCTTTGGTCTACTGACCTTAATAAACTCCAAAGATACATATAAATAAATACATATAAATATAATAGAGGGAAACATTCCACGCGGGAAAAATATATTTAAAAACAAAGATGATGTGACTTACCATACGAAAGTGCTGGCAGGTCGATAGAAACACAAACAGACACATACATACACACAAAATTCCAGCTTTCGCAACAAACTGTTGCCTCATCAGGAAAGAGGGAAGGAGAGGGAAGACGAAAGGAAGTGGGTTTTAAGGGAGAGGGCAAGGAGTCATTCCAATCTCGGGAGTGGAAAGACTTACCTTAGGGGGAAAAAAGGACGGGTATACACTCGTGCACACACACATATCCATCCACACATATACAGACACAAGCAGACGTCTTTAAATACGTCTGCTTGTGTCTGTATATGTGTGGATGGATATGTGTGTGTGTGCGAGTGTATACCCGTCCTTTTTTCCCCCTAAGGTAAGTCTTTCCGCTCCCGGGATTGGAATGACTCCTTGCCCTCTCCCTTAAAACCCACGTCCTTTCGTTTTTCCCTCTCCGTCCCTCTTTCCTGATGAGGCAACAGTTTGTTGCGAAAGCTTGAATTTTGTGTGTATGTATGTGTCTGTTTGTGTTTCTATCGACCTGCCAGCGCTTTCGTATGGTAAGTCACATCATCTTTGTTTTTAAATATAAATCCATATAAATATACAGCATTTAACATCTCAAAGGAATCCATTATTTATCATAAAAGAAAATATTCATAATTAAATAACTTAAACACATTTTCTGGCAACATAATGAAATTACCTTAAGTCTTTACTGTGGGCATCGTTCTTTTCACATGAGATAAACTTTATCTCCGACAGTTAATTACATTACAATAGCCCATCAGGACTTACAAGTGCACCCTGGTCCTCTTGTCAGTCCGATACAGAAATTGCATCACTGTCTTGGCTTGTATACAACTTTTTATCACAACTCCAGTAAACTGTTTATTCTTACATCACCCGTTGACTTCTTCCTTTGTCTCACAACAAAAATTACATAAACACACATATCGGTTTGTTGCCCAGAAATTTACTACTAAAGTAAAAACATTTTCTCATATTAGAATAGACATATCACTAACTCCTAAATCATCACTGAGGTTGCATAAGTATTTCTGTTCAACAATACTATTCTCTCATGAGCCTTGTAGATTATGTGATAGATATCAAGAGTAAGAGGCGAAATAAGCAAACAAAGTATCTGTGTTGTGTTATCAACATAGCTGAATAAAAATGGTTATCATGGTGAGCATGATGTAAAACAAAACCACTCTTGTATATACAAGAAAGTATAGTCTATTAACTAGAGAACATATTTTATAAGCGTTATGGTCTATATAAGTGACTGAGCAAGATTTGCCAAATTATGAGATTTGCTATTCTCAAACTGACAGGGTGGGTGACATGTCCTGTCTCCTAGCATCCTCAGTAAAATAAAATCCCTCATTTATCAAGTTTACATATTTTGCAATTCATTAAATACTGTACAGTTACTTAAACAAGCATGTTGGGATCATGAAATCTAATCTCATAATAGAATTAAGTGACAATCAGTCTAGATACAACATCATTTTGCATGAGATATGTTACATGGCGTAGTATGGTGACTGAAATTTGTTTCTGTGACTTCATCTCACAGCATTTTTTTTTTTCTCTTCCAGTAAAATTCTTTCCAGATAAGGGCATGTTTGTAGGCTCAATTTGTTCTTTTCTCAATATATGGCTTCAAAGAAACAACATTCCTAAGACCAAACAGCTTTCTCAACTTGGGATATACTAATCGGTATGCATTTTGGTGGGGGTTCTCAATAATCTCAAATGGCCCAATGTAAATATCAAAGAACTTCTTGAGTTCTGCTGTTAGTAATTTCGATTGTTCATGGGATTTCACTAAGACATGGTCGCCTACTCCGAATGTGGTAACCTTTATTTTCCTATCATGTCTGTTTTTCCTAGCTTCACCTAGTTTCTTCATGGTTTTCTTCACAATCTCTTTACGTTCTTTCATTGATATTAAGCTACATTGTGGAAAGTCTATTAATTCAGAAATAAGATTCACTGGTCTGAGATGAAAGATAATTTCATATGGTGAAAACCCAGTAGAGCTATGCTGCAAGCTATTCATGATGTCCTCAAAGTTGTTTACATGGTTGGAACAACTAGGGTGTTTGTGACTACAGTATGTCCTGCAAAGTCTGCCTATTTCTCTCATGTACCTTCTGCTGGGTTTGAAGATGGGTTGTACAAGGATATCAAGATGTGTTTTGTGTTAGTTTTTTCCATGAATGCTTTCCAGTTGTTTGAAACAAATTGTGAACCATTATCAGATAGTATAGCTTTAGGTTTCCCTACACTCTTGAAGTAATCTCTCTCAATCTTTGTGATGATCTCTTTACTTGTAGCTTTTCGAACAGAATAAAGTTTAATTAGTTTGGAAAATATATCAACCATGACGAATATAAAACTATGGCCACCTTTGCTTTTAGGTAAAGGACCATAAAAGTCTACAGCTACTAAATCTAATGGCTTATCTGGAATAATGTTCTGCATTTTTCTCTGACATGTTCTGTTGCTCTCTTTTACTCTTTGACATGTGTCGCATGTTGATATTTCGTCCCTCACCTTCTTTACCATGTTATAAAAGTAGATATTTTCTTGTAACTTTTTTACACATTTCTGTATTTCTCAGTGACCATAACTCTCATGGGTGTACTTTATTAACTTGTCTGCCCCACACTCTGGCCAACACAGCTTCCAATTGTCAGAGTCCACATCTGTTCTTCTAAAGAGTATTCCCTTAAAGACCTTATAGTATTTGTCAAGTTTATCATACCCTCTTTTGCCTAAACAGTCCTTAACCAATTTCCAATTAGGATCGTTATTTTGTCCCCTCCTGATGTTATTGCAAAGTGTCCTTATGAGCTTTTCATCTTGGATTCCCTTCATGTATCTTATTTTAAATTCCTTTTCTTCCTCTTGATCAAACATTTCCTGATCTCCTCCTACTGGTAACCTGGATAACGCATCAGCTACTACATTTTCTGACCCTTTAATACACATAATTTTGTAGTCAAACTGTTGCATGAACATTGCCCACCTGGTTAATCTACTGTGATATAGTCTACACTCCTGCAAGTAACTTAAAGCTTTGTGGTTTGAATACACTTTTATCTTGTGTCCTAACAGGTATGTTTTAAATTTTGTAAACGCCAAGTGTACTGTGAGTAATTCCTTTTCTGTGACTGTGTAAGTTCTCTCATGTTTAAGTAACATTCTGCTGGCAAATGCAATAGTACAATGAAGATTTTTTCCATTCACAACTTTCTCCTGAAATAGTTCTGCTCCTAGTCCATAATCACTACTGTCAGTGTGAAGACAAAATGGCAAACTAAAATCTGGTCTGTGTAAAAGACTGTTATTACAAAGTTCATTCTTAATTTTATCGAATTCTTTCTGACACTCTTCAGACCAATTCCATGCAGCATTTTTTCTAAGTAAGTTGCTTAAACATGTTACATTAAGGCATTATCCATTTATACATTTTTGATAGAATCCACAGAGTCGATAGAAAGACTTTAATTGTTTTTGGTTTCTAGGAGATGGAAAGTTTACGATAGATTTTATTTTCTCAGGATCTGCACTTATCCCTTCCTTAGTTATGACATGACCTAAAAATTTGAGTTCTGACACACCAAATTTACATTTTTCCAGTTTTAATGTCATTCCCCCTCTTCTGAGTTTCTCACACACCTTTTTTAATTATTTCAAATGAGCCTCCCAACTTTGATTTGACACTAATATATCGTCTACATAAATTGTTAATTCTGACACAACTTCTTGGCCAAGTACATAGTCTAGTGCCCTTATAAATTTGGCGACTGATGAGTTTAATCCAAAAGGCACTACACAATACTGGTAACATGTCCCATTGTACAAGAAAGCAGTGTACTTCCTAGAACTAATTGCAAGAGGTACTTGATAAAAACCTGAAGTTAGATCAAGGCTTGACATAATTTGGATATTTTTAATTTTGTATAACAACTCATTGATGTTCTCTGGATAGTCAGTTTCTCTGTACAAACATTTGTTTAACTGTCTGGAATCTAGTACTAATCTGACTTGCCTATTAGATTTATTTACAATGACCAAGGGATTATTATAAGGGCTTATACTCCTCTCAATGACTTCACACACTTCCATCTTTTGTAATTCTTTCTCCAGTGCTACCATTTTCGAGATTGGAATACTGTACGATTTTGTAAAGAAAGGTTCATGTGGCTTCAACTGTAAAGTACATCGGTATCCAATTACTTTACCTGGTATATTGCTAAATACATCACTATATTCCCACAAAAATAATTTCAAATCTTGTTTTTGGTTCTCAGTTAGTTCTCTAGCTTTAGCTACTTTTTCATTTACCAACTTTTCAAAGTCTATCTCATCTGTATCAAAATCTGTAACATGGCTTTCAGTGTACTTACCTTCTTTTGTAAATTCAATACTGTTCACAGTCTTATTCATACGTGACACATTTGATGTAAGAAGTTTCGTAGTGATGACTTCACCACTTGGTAGAGTCATCATTAATTTCTGTCCTACCCAATCAAATGCTGCACTTACTTTTGTTATCCAAGACATGCCTAGGATAAAATCCTCTGTGAGATCAGGAATGACAAGACGCCCCTGTGACCATGATACTCCTTCAAATTCAAAAGTAATAAAAGCCTGACTCATTGATTTACTGTGCTTCCCGGTAGCACCTCTTATTTTAATTCCTACTACAGGTAGCTCAACATAGTCCTTATTAGTTTTCAGTTTTTTTACTTAATGATTCTGATATCCCAGATACTTGACTTCCTGTGTCCACTAAACACTTTCCTTTCCATGATCTTATCTGCACATCAATAAACGGACTGCTTACATCAAAGTCACATTTTTTGTTAATATTCTCATGTAATAATTCATCTTCAATTTCACTAAATCCATGTCCCTTTCCAGTGTCATTACCTGTATCATTACTACCAGAGTTATATTCTGTTATTACCCTAATTGCATTTTCTTTGGCCTGATTACTATTCCTGAATATTTCATTAATCCAACTACATTCATTTGCGCTATTATGTGTCTCTCCTTTATATTTATCTCTTAACATTTGTGCAATGTGATACTTAATTCTACGCCACCATTGTGGATACAAAGTTTCACATACATCAAGTGTTACCCTTCTGAAATTTTCATCATCCTTAATGGCACTACTGTTAACCCATAAGTTAAACAAAAATTGCTCGCTATATGGCATTTCATCATCTACTCCCCTACCTGCTGTCAATTCCTTCTCATTTTTCTTACATGTATCCAGATCAAATAACTCACTGACTAAAATTCTGGCATCCTTATCATTCAAATTGTCAACTGTGTTCATGTGTACCTCGCTAATTTCATTACTATCCTCTTTTATATTAGTAAAGCCTAAAGCTTCCAGCTCCTCACTTACCCCAATAAAACATCTTTCTTCACTACTATCCTCAATCTCCTTTTCTTCCCAATCAACATCACAAAAATTATCCTCTAGATCCTCTGCACCCTTACCTTCAGTATGCAGATACACATTTAAATCCTCTTTACTAGGTGCTATTTTCATTTCTAGCCCACCAGACTCTTCCATAAGTTCTTTAATTCCTAATACACTTTGCTCATTTGAACAACTATTTTCCAGCAAGGTGCCCCTATCAGCCTACTCATAGAATGAATCTAAGTTTACTTCTTCTTCACAGTTCTTTAAGCAATCAGTGTCTTTAAATAACTTGCTTTTTGTTTCTGGTTTATTTGTATGACATATATTATTTGAAACAGATACTACATCAATGGGATAACACTTCTCTTTAAAATAATTACTCATTATGTCACTGGTATCTTTCTGTTTAGTTTGACAGTTTGGGTTGGCCCTTTCCATTTGTGTATAAGTAGCTCCTTGCGGACCACCAATGGAGCCCTTTTCAGTTTTTTAATTTCTGTTCAGATCTCCCCATACCGTTGTGACTATTCCGCTCCTTTGGTTTATTTCCAAAGTGTCTGTTACCAAATTGATTATGACTATTTCCATACTGACCTTTGTAATGGAAATTGTGTCCTTTTGATCCCTTGAAGCTGTACTCTTCTCTGATGAGAATCACTACCTCCAAAATTGTGTGGTTCCTTTTTATCACGTTGTGTGTTTCCCCAATTTGTATGCCCTGTCTTTTGAAAATGGTTTTGACTATGGTGTGGTGGTTTACCTGTTTTCTCAATAATTCTGTCTAGTTTGTCAACGTATTTCAAAAACTGATATATTGTGTCATCTGGACCATAAGCTAACTCCCACTGTAGTTCATATGGTAGCCTCCTTTTAAGTGCATCGATTTGAATGAGTTCATCAAAAGGTTTGCTTAGGTGAGTGAGTTTCCTTAACTGATTTCTGCAAAATTGCTTCATGCTACCATACTCATGTTTATAAACAGGTCAATTCAAGAATTCACTTTTTATTCTTGCTTGTTCTGTCTCTGACCAGAATTTACTTAAGAACCTCTCCTCAAACTCTGCAAAAGCCATTCCCTCCGTACAATAATGATTAGTCCATGACAATACTTCACCTTCTAGAAATCTTTTCACAAATTTAATTTTCAAATTATCATTCATATTTGGAAAAAAGTTATCTTTGTAATCCTGCAGGAAATCTACCGGATGCATACTGTTCTCATCTGAAAAGCTTTTTACTGGAATGTTGCACCACAAATGGCCAATATTGTTTGGCAAACTATTGGTGACCATATTGCTACTAACACTTTCAAGTTTCTTAGTGATGTCATTAATACTACTTTCTAAACTCTTGACTTCATTTTTGCTTATCTGGTTATTTACATCTATTTTTTTCAGTAATGATTCCTATCTTTTGTTCAAATTTGCTTTCTGCTTGAACAATTTAATGTCTACGATAGAAATACGATCAGATACTGTTTCTTCTACATGTTTGATATCTGAATGCACAACTTTAAACACATTACAGATTTTCTCTCTACCTGCACCAACTTCAGTTTTCAGATTTTTGCTTTTGCATCTACATTTTTAACTTTTCTCCCGACATAATTGACCTTACCCATGATCTTAACCATATTACAACTCAAACTGGAAATTTTTGCTTCTACCTTTTGAAAGTGATTGTCATTTTTCTTTTCATATTCTTTGAACTGTTTTTCAAATCTATCACTGATGAGCTTAAGATTCTGGTCTAACTGAGCAGCATTGTTTTGCTCGATTTGTTCCAAATGAATCTCATTAGCATCGAGTCTGTCTTTAATATTTCCTAACCACTCCCCCTTTTTGTCTGTTAGTGTCATCCATTGCCTTAAATTTTCCCTCCATATAATTATTATTGTTGATAACATGTCTTTAACTTCATCCTGTCTTTCTGTACGAGTTTCAACTTTGTCTACAAGATCAAGACTATTACTGTTGCATTCACTTTCGTATGATAAAATTACATCGGTACTAGCATTGGTGACACCGTTGTCAATACTTTCCTCTTTTACAATAGTCATCTTTTTACACAGGAATAAACAAAATACAATAAATTTATTTTTCTAAAGGATACTAAATTATCTTACTCACAGTTTACTGATTTTCTTATCTTGTAACATCATTTTTGTTGATTGGTGCGTGATGGAATTCACAACACTGAAACGCTACACTTATATGAGTATTGTTTTTTTTTTTTTTTTTGTTGCACAACACTTTACACTTTTTTCTTCTTTCTTGACTTATTGTGCCATTATTCTTGCTCCAGTAACTGAATTCCATTGTCTTGAAGCTACCAGCATACGACTTCCTTTGTCTTGAAGGTATCAGCATACGACTTCCTTTGTCTTGAAGGTATCAGCATACAACTTCCTTGAACATTTTCATCCAGGATGTACGAATTCTGTCGTTTTCTTCGCAATCTTGGTAGTAATTTATTTCAGTAACGTTTTCAATAATCGCGGATGATGCCACCATGTTGTTATCTATCTCGTTTTTTGATAACTGAACAATTGTGGAAGCTTACGCAGTATATTATGGTAGGACCACACACTCACCATGTGTTTTTGAATGATAATAATATGAGTAGTTCCAGCACAATTTCAGCAAGACTTATTTTTTAGTAGCTGCTGAAAGATTACACACTGCACATCTCGTTTGTCTAGGGGTTCTCGAAGTTTTGTCTGCAAAATAATCATTCCAACAAGCATGGCCTGGGTTTTCTTCCTGTTTGAAATAAACACTACCAGATCTGAAATACTTTCAGCTAAAAATTATATTTATTCGTACTTTTTGTTAGTAACTACACCATTTTCACAATTGTGGAAGCTTACGCAGTATATTATGGTAGGACCACACACTCACCATGTGTTTTTGAATGATAATAATATGAGTAGTTCCAGCACAATTTCAGCAAGACTTATTTTTTAGTAGCTGCTGAAAGATTACACACTGCACATCTCGTTTGTCTAGGGGTTCTCGAAGTTTTGTCTGCAAAATAATCATTCCAACAAGCATGGCCTGGGTTTTCTTCCTGTTTGAAATAAACACTACCAGATCTGAAATACTTTCAGCTAAAAATTATATTTATTCGTACTTTTTGTTAGTAACTACACCATTTTCACTATGAACATTGATACTCTAAATGCATTATACTGCACTTGTCATGTAAACACGTCCATCGCCCTCCAGTACAGACAAAGAAGTGGCGGGCAAGCCAACATGTGTCCGGAAGTTGCAGACATTCCTGCATTCTAGATTCTTTAGTCTACTGACCTTAATAAACTCTAAAGATACATATAAATAAATACATACAAATATACAGCATTTAACATCTCAAACGAATCCATTACTTATCACAAAAGAAAATATTCATAATTAAATAAATTAAACACATTTTCTGGCAACATAATGAAATTACCTTAAGTCTTTACTGTGGGCATCGTACTTTTCACATGAGATAAACTTTATCGCCGACAGTTAATTACATTACATTGTCAATCATTCCCTAATGCTCTCCCTGAAGCTCCCTACAACCTCTGGTTCTTTCATTTTATGCAGGTCCCATCTTCTAAAATTCCCACCTTTTTGCAATTTCTTCAGTTTTAATCTACAGTCCACATCTGCCCCTGGAAATGCCTTACAATTTAAAACCTGGTTCCTGAATCTCTGTCTTACTATCTATCTGAGATCTTCCAGTATCTTCAGGCTTCTTCCATGTATACAACCTTCTTTTATGATTCTTGAACCAAATGTTAGCTATGATTAAGTTATGCTCTGTGCAAAATTCTACCAAGCGGCTTCCTCTTTCATTCCTTACTCCCATTCCATATTCACCTACTACATTTCCTTCTCTTCCTTTTCCTACTAACAAGTTCCAGTCTCCCATGACTATTGAATTTTCAACTCCCTTCTTCTTTCTTTTTTTCTTCTGCTTTTACGGCCTCATTGGACCACTTCAGTCAATCATTTCTGGTCCTCTTCTTTGGTATTTTCCCCTTCCGAGTGGCCCAGTATCTCTTCATTCGTTCCGATGCTTTTCATCGTTCCTTATCTGTAAATACCCTTTTCATTGTATGTCGTTTGTCAATTTTTGGTTTAAATCTTATTTCTGTGTCCCTCAACTTCTTTAAATTTGGCGTTTTGTTCTGCAAATCATCCAGAGTTATTTCCAGTTCTTCCATATCCTCTCTTATTTCCTTAAGCCATCCTCCTTGTTGTTTCAAATTCCAGAGTTTCTCAATAATTTTCCTTGATAATCTGGTTTCTGGTGTCCTCAGAATGTGACCACAAAAAGAGATCCTTTTCTTTCGTATAGTATCAGTGATGGGCTCCAGTTCTCTGTATACCACTTCATTTGAAACTATCCGCCATTGCCCAGCTTTTTGATATTTCTTATTTATGCATGTTCTAGCAATTCTTCTCTCTACTTTTAAAATTTTGTCAATTCTGTTTTTCTGGGTGACTTTAAAAAGAGTTTCACTTCCGTATGTAACCTCTGGTTGAACCACAGTCTTGTAATGTTTTAATTTTGTTTTAATTGATAGACATTTTTTATTGTACGTAGACCATGTTAGTTTTTGAGCAGACATATTTAAAGACGTCTGCTTGTGTCTGTATATGTGTGGATGGATATGTGTGTGTGCACGAGTGTATACCCGTCCTTTTTTCCCCCTAAGGTAAGTCTTTCCACTCCCGGGATTGGAATGACTCCTTGCCCTCTCCCTTAAAACCCACTTCCTTTCGTCTTCCCTCTCCTTCCCTCTTTCCTGATGAGGCAACAGTTTGTTGCGAAAGCTTGAATTTTGTGTGTATGTATGTGTCTGTTTGTGTTTCTATCGACCTGCCAGCACTTTCGTCAGTCTTTTCAAATGATATCTGGAGTCCTAATTTTTGTGCTATATTTTGTAAGCTTGTTATTTGTTTCGTGGCTTCCTGAATATTATTAGCTAGTAATGCTAGGTCATCAGCAAATCCCAAGCAATTTAGGTTTATTTTATCTCTCTTAGTTCCAATTTTAATATTCATAGGATTTTCCTTGTACCATTCTCTCATTACATATTCAAGAGCACAATTGAATAGCAATGGTGATAAACAATCTCCCTGTCTCAACTCCCTTCACTATCTGAATAATTTCTTTTATCTCATCATACATTTCATCAAGCTCTTCGTCGTCTGTGGAGCTAGTTGGTATATAAACTTGTACTACTATAGTAGGGGTGGGCTTTGATCTATGATGCTGTATATCAGCCAGCAATATCTTACGCATGGAGAGGCCAGTGACATCATCAGCCTTTGGCAAGATATGGCCTTTGTGCTGGAGACATGACCAGTATTTGGTATTGGCCATCATAGTGCTTCATCTTATTAATTTTTTTAATTCCAAAGTGAAAAAGCAATTAACTTTGATATTTCTTTGGGCTGTCCACCCAAGAAGAGTTATTGTACCATTCAAGTTCAGCTCTGACTTAACCATGTGTGTGTATTGTGTATTGAACCAGGGACCTAGAAACATCAGAGAGGCTTCGCCCCGCATAACCCTCAGTGGTTCACAGCCCCACAGCAGTTCACTTTCCACTGCCATCCCACACCGAACCCAGGGTTATTTTATGTAGTTTCGCCCCCACTGGACCTTCCTCCCCCCCCTTCACCCCCCTTCCCCCCAGGAACATCTCATGCCAGACGAGTGTAACCCCATGCATTTGCATAGTAGAGTAATTATGGTGTAGGTGTACGTGGAGACAGTGTTTACGCAGCAATCGCTGACATAGTGTAATGGAGGCAGATGGAAAACCACCTTAAAAACAATCCACAGGCTGTTTGGCACACCGGACCTCGACACTAAACTGGGGACCAGCACACCTTCCTGCACAGCAAGCAACACGTTAGACTGCGCGGCTAGCTGGGCGGGCAACTTAACCATGTACTGTCAATGTAAAACATACTCCAAGGAGGAGATTTGAGGGCATGTGTTTACAACTAAACTTTTTCTGATTGCTTACCTGGGCTGTGTGCTTACTGTGCCTCCAGTGGTGCAGTATGAGTCTGCTGGAGATGAGGTGCTTTTTGTTGAACTCAGTTTTTCACATCCCAGGTTGATGGTGTTTCCTCATACATAATTTCCAAGTTTTGAGTAAACTGTTATTTATTTTCTGTTCCAGCATGGCTGAGCCATAGACAGTACTGCCCAAGCATTACTTCTTCTCCAGAATATGCAACAAACTCAAGATAAGCTGTTGGAGAAGATAGCTACCATCAACACAATACCACCATAAATCTCCATTCACCTGCCATGCATTTACATGCTGGTGAAAGGATTCTGAATTGCACACCCACGGTTCCAGCCATTTGACAAAAAGGGCAAGCTGTGGACAAACTATGTTGGCATGGCTTCAATTGCTTTTCCTGGAACATGTTATCACAGGTGATATTCAGCAGCGAACACTCTTTTGGCCTATGAACAGGCACCAAAGTGTACCATTTGCTGCAGCAGCTCAACCCAGAGACTGAGTTGCATGCCCTTCCAAATAAATGAATAAAGTCATCCTTACTAAACTATTCTGACTTCCAAGTGCACATCTGCAGCTGTCCATCACAAGTATTTCAGCTGCCCTAAGCTCAGTGGACAATTGTATAGGGAATGGAAATCAAAGTAACAGTGTCTATCTGGAAACTGCCTTTTTCAGTGTGTGAATACCCCAATGCACACAATAGTATGCTGCATCCTTAGCTCAGGACAAGATTGTTATCTGATATGATCCTTGTCTATTTGCATGAAGAAGGACTCCACAACGATTTCCTTAAGCTTAAGGACACTTCATTAGACATGTCTTCTCATCATTAGGGTTTATGAGAAATCTATTAGATACTCAGCAGTGTTGTGGCTACCCCTTTAGGTGTTTGCTGCCCCCCTGACTCACTGGACACAGCCTTGCTCTAGGTCTCCACACCAGCCCAATTCTCTCGTTATTTATTTTATTTTATTTGAGATACATATTCCATAGATCCAGTATGGCATGATTACGCATGGATGCGGAACGAGTCAAAGCAGATACAATACAGATATCATACAGTACAATACATACTGGTATATTACACATGGTAATGAATGATTCAGAACTGGTACAATACAATAATATAATCAAGATAATAAACAATACAGTACAAAAATACAATAGTGATAAAAACAATACAGATAACAATGACAAAGGAAATAATCTGAATTACTACTCAAATTATTTATCTCTGTCGAAGAATTCATCTAAAGAGTAGAAACATTTTTCCAGTAGGAATTCCTTTAGCTTTTTTTTTGAATAGCATTTTCTTTTCATTTAGACGCTTTATATTACTCGGGAGTGTGTTAAAGATTTTTGTACTTATGTACTTTACCCCTTTTTGTACCAGAGAGAGATTTTTCCGTTCACAGTGCATATCACCTTTCCGTCTTATGTTATAATGATGGTATGCCTCATTTGTTTCAAATTCAGAGAAATTGAGAAGAGTGAAAGCCATGAGTGAGAGGAGATATTGTGAGGTAGTGGTTAATATACCTAACTGTTTAAAAAGATTTTGCCATGAGGTTCTTGGAGGGACACTACATATAATTCGGACTACTTCTTTCTAGCTTACAAAAAGTTTTTTTGAAAGTGGTGAGTTGCCCCAAAAGATTATTCCATAGCATATCACTGAATGAAAGCAGCCAAAATATGCATACTTTGATACGTTGATTTCTCCAATTTTGGAGATTATTTGGATGGAAAATGTTGCTGAGCTAAGCTTTTTTAGTGTTTGCTGTATGTGGAATTTCCAGTTGAGACAGTTATCTATGTGAACGCCTAGGAACTTTGTGCACTGAACGCTCTGTAACTGTTGGCTCTCGTGTGGAATGTTAATCTCTTCTGGGCTTATGTAACTGGATTGGAACTGCATGTAATTTGTTTTACTGAGATTTATTGCTAGAGAATTTGCCGTGAACCAGTTCAGAGCAATTGCAAGTGCTTGGTTGGCATTTAACTCTACGTCAGTGGAGGTTTTGTTGGCTGTCACTATACTTGTGTCATCTGCAAACATTGTGATATTTCTAGCACTATTTGAGGACAGGGGTAGGTCATTAATATATAGAAGGGGACCAAGGACTGACCCTTGTGGAACTCCATGATGTACTGTTCCGCAGTCAGACTCTATCTCTCCTACTTGTAGATTGTTAACACCTAATACTATTTTTTGTTGTCTGTCTTCTAGATATGATCTGAGCCAGTTACCCATTTGTCCACGGATTCCATATTGGGCTGCTTTTCCTAAAAGTATTGTGTGATCGACGCAGTCAAAAGCCTTAATCAGGTCACAGAATATGCCAACGGGTAATTTTTTCTTGTCAAGGCATTCTAAAACATTATTTGTAAGTGTGTAAATTGCTTCAGTTGTAGATATACCTGATCTGAAACCAAATTGTTGTTTAATAATTAGTGCAAATTTTTCAAGGTGATTGACAACCCTGATGTATATTAATTTTTCAAAGACTTTAGAAAATGCTGTTACAAGAGAGATAGGCCATTAGCTGGAAACATCTGTGGGATCACCTTTTTTGTTGAGGGGCTTCACAATAACATACTTCATTCTGTTAGGGAAGATACCTTGATTTAGAGAGGAATTGAATATATGAGCTAGAACTTTAGAGAGTTGATTACAGCTGGCTTTTAGCAGTTTGCTGGAAATATTGTCTACACCTGATGAATTTTTACTTTTTAGAGATACTATGGTTTTTCTTACTTCTTGCGCAGTTATGGGGGCCGTACCTACCATGTCTATAGAGTTAGGAAAAAGTTCTTTCAGAGTTTTTATTGGCTTTTCTGAAGAGCCCTTGCATGCTGTTTTCTCAGCAACAGTTAAAAAGTGATTTTAGCTACAATATCTTGATTTTGAACTAGCTTACCTTCATTGTTAAGAGCAATATTTTGGGTCTTATTGGGGTAATTTGCACCAGTCTCATTTCGTATCACTTCCCCTATAGCTTTGATTTTATTAGTCGAGTTATTAATTTTTGAGCAGAGATACATACTTTTTTATTTCTGAATGACTTTGTTCAATATTTTACAGTATTTTTTATAGTTATTTAAAAGGTTAGGATCATCCGATTTGTTTGAGGCACTGTACAACTCTCTCTTTCTTTTGCAAGAAATCCTAATTCCAGTGGTAAATGTAAAGACACTGCGGGTAGTCAACACTTCCAACAGCTTCCTGATACGTCATCAACAGTATTCCTATCACCAAGTCAATTAACCAACCTGTGGAAAAACAGGTCACAAGGTGAAAGTTTACAATCACTTCCCAGAAAGAAAGAGGAGTGTGCTTGTCTGAAGCCTCCACATTCTGAATCAAATCAGGTGCCCAGTTTCTTCCTTTCTGATGGACTGCATATTTGGGCCACTATCCCTATCTCCATCAGATTCTTAATGCTGACAGTGGCTGTCAACATCATTCCAGTAGTTTTCCAATCAATACAGGCTCATCATCAATAACTGTTGATTAGCTCATCAGTGACCATTGTTGGTTAGGAAATATATTGTCACCTGGGATCTCCTCTACTCCATGCATTCTCTATACAGCTGAAGAGCTACAGCAATGACATTGTGTGGTCAGTGGCTATTATAATGCACAAGTCCAGTATCAGGCAGCCTCACTGGTTGATCCCATGGGGGTTATGAACATTCTGTGGTTAGACCTTTTTAACACCCAGAGACTGGAAGTCGATGATTTTAGTAACAGTACCCATAAGGCATCACCCTCATTCTGCCAATGTAATTGTCAAAGAGGATGGATAAGCGGACAGAGGTTCAGGGCACTCTCTTGTCCAATGAGTGGGAAACTGCCCCTAAAGACAGAAGAATCAGCAATGATCAATGGCATGAGAATGCATGAGGCAATGGAAACCACTGCATTAAAGACACATAACATGTATCCACAGGACATGGCCTGTAATTGAAGAAGTGCCAGGATGATCTCTCAATTGGCAAAGGATTGTGGAATAGTCTCCCATTCGGATATCTTTGGGGGGGGGGGGGGCTGCCAAGGGGGAGATGACCATGAGAAAAAGACTGAATAATCAATGAAAGGATAACTTTCTATGAGTCATAATATGAGACATAATAGGGGTCAGTGAAGTGAAATGGAAAGAAGACAAGGATTTCTGGTCAGATGAGTACAGAGGAATATCAACAGCAGCAGAAAATGGTATAACAGGAGTAGGATTCATTATGAATAGGAAGGTAGGGCAGAGAGTGTGCTACTGTGAACAGTTCAGTGATAGGGTCGATCTGATAGGATAGATCTTATCAGAATCGACAGCAGACTAACACATAGAGGGAGATGAAAATCTGATAGTCTTGGGGGACTGTAGTCATAGGGGAAGGAGTAGAAGAAAAGGTTGTAGGAGAATATGGGCTTGAGATGAGGAATAAGAGAGGAGAAAGACAAATTGAATTCTGTAATAAATTTCAATTAGTAATAGCCAATACTCTGTTCAAGAATCACAATAGGAGGGGGTATACTTGGAAAAGGCCAGATGATATGGGAATATTTCAGTTCGATTACATCATGGTCAGACAGAGATTCTGAAATCAGATACTGTATTGTAAGGCATACCCAGAGGCAGGTATAGACTCAGATCACAATGTAGTAGTGTTGAAGAGTGAGCTGAAGTTTAAGACATTAGTTAGGAAGAATCAACACACAAAGAAGTGGGATACGGAAATACTAAGGAATGATGAGATATGCTTGAAGTTCTCTAAAGCTATAGATACAGCAATAAGGAGTAGCTCAGTAGGCATTACAGTTGAAGAGGATGGACATCTCTAAAAAAGGTCATCACAGAAGTTGTATACAAAGACATAGATACAAGGAAGTTAATTGTGAAGAAACTGTGGGTAACAGAAGAAATACTTCAGTTGATTGATGAGAGGAGGAAGTACAAAAATGTTGCAGGAAACTCAGGAATACAGTAATACATGTCACTGAAGAATGAAATAAACAGAAAGTGCAGGGAAACTAAAATGAAATGGCTGCATGAAAAATGTGAAGAAATCGAAAAAGAGCTATTGTCGGAAGGGTGACTCAGGATACAGGAAAGTCAAAACAACCTCTGATGACATTAAAAGCAAGGATGGTAACATAAAGAATGCACCAGAAATTTAACTTTTAAATGCATAGGGAAGAGCAGACAGATGGAAAGAATACACTGAAAGCCTCAAGGAGGGGGAGGATTTGTCTCATGTAATAGAAGAAGAAACAGAAGTTGATTAAGAACAGGTAGGAGACTCGGCATTAGAATCAGAATTTGAAAGAGCTTTGGAGGACTTAAGATCAAATAAGGTAGAAGGGATAGATAACATTCCATCAGAATTTTTAAAATCACTGAGGGAAGTGGCAACAAAACGACTATTCATGTTGGTGTGTGGAATGTATGAGCCTGGTGACATACCATCTCACCTTCAGAATAATATCATCCACACAATTCTGAAGACTGCAGGAACTGACAAGTGCAAGAATTATTGCACAATCAGCTTTGTAGCTTATGCATCCAAGTTGCTGACAAGAATAATATATAGAAGAATGGAAAAGAAAATTGAGGATGTGCTACATGATTATCAGTTTGGCTTTAGAAAAGGTAAATGCGTGAGGAAGGCAATTCAAACACTGTGGTTGACAATGGAAGCAAGACTAAAGAAAAATCAAGACACGTTCATAGGATTTATCAACATGGAAAAAGTGTGTGGTTTGAGGTTTTCGGGCGCTAAACAGCGTGGATGGAAAAAGTGTTTGCCAATGTAAAATGGTACAAAATGATCAAAATTCTGAGAAGAATAGCGGTAAGCTATAGGGAGAGATGGGTAATATACAATATGTACAAAAGCCAAGAGGGAATAATAAGAGTGGATGACCAAAGAATAAAGTGCTCGGATTAAGAAGGGTATAAGACAGGGATGTAGTCTTTCACCCATACTGTTCAATCTGTGCATCACAGAAGCAATGATTGAAATAAAAGAAAGGTTCAGGAGAGGAATTAAAATTTAAGGTGAAAGGATACCAATGATATGATTTGCTGATGACATTGCTATCCTGGGTGAAAGTGAAGAAGTTACAAGATGTGTTGAATGGAATGAACAATCTAATGAGCACAGAATATGGGCTCAGAGCAAATTGAAGAACGACGAAAGTAATGAGAACTAGCAGAAATGAGAAAAGAGAGAATGGTCACAAAGTAGGTGATTTTAAGGAATACTGTAACCTAGGCACTAAAATAACCCATGGCAGATGGAGCATGGAGGACATCAAAAGCAGACTAGCAATGGCAAAAAGCGCATTCCTGGCCAAGAGAAGTCTAACAAACATAGGCCTTAATTTGAGGAAGAAATTTCTGAGAATGTATGTCTGGAGTGGAGCATTGTACTTATATGTTAGTGAAAATAGACTGTGGGCAAACTGGAACAGAAGAGAATTGAAGCATTTGAGATGTGGTGCTACAGATGAATGTCGAAAATGAAGTGGACTGATAAGATAAGGGATGAGTAGGTTCTGTGTAGAATCAGAGAGGAAAGGAATATGTGGAAAACACTGATAAGAAGAAGGGACAGGATGATAGGATATCTGGTAAGACATGAGGAAATGAATTGCATGGTACTAGAGGGACCTGTAGAGGGCAAAAACTGTAGAGGAAGACAGATTGAAATAGAGCCAGCAAATAATTGAAGACGTAAGTTGCAGGTGCTGCTCTATCTTGACTCTAGTCTCTAAAACTTAGTGGACCATTCCCATCATCACCATGGAAAAACTAAATGATTCACTAAGAGTTTGTGGAGACTTCAAAACCATGAGTAATGCCCAATCTGTCACTGGTACCTAACCTATATCTAAAATAGAAGACATCATCATGTGCCTCACTGGTGGCAAGATCGTTGCAAAAATTGATTTGCACAATGCATACCACCTACTCCCACTAGATGAGGCATCAAAAAGTATATTGGTCATCAATACTGCACTTGTCCTTTTCCATTATAATTGGTTCCCCTTTGGCATTGTCACCACAATGGCGATCTTTCAGTGCTGCTTAGAGCATCTTACAAGAGAGGTGCCAGGGGCAGCCAGTTACTTTGATGACATTATTGGTAGTAGTAAAAATGTCAAGACTTAGCCACCTACATCAGTTCCGTAGTTGATCATAAACGTCTTTTGCCACTGTTCAAGGTCAACTCCAACATTCCAACCACAACAACGTGTCGCTCCAGTGATGGGCATTGTTCATGTCGGGGTACACTTACCACATACAGTATAGATCCACGGGGCAACATGCCAATGCCAATATCCTCTCAGGGCTACCCCATGGACAAATCTGGAGTTTGACTTGGCCCCAGATCTCTATTTCCACATGGATACTAAAGCAGAAGAAGCAGTGGCCAGCTTCCCCTTTGATTCGGTAGACATCACCTGCCAGTCTTTAGGGAACCCAGTTATCTGGAAACTAATTCGATTAATAGACCAGAAACAATTGGTCCACCCCAAGCTCAAGCATTGTCAAAATTGATTATCAATTATCACTGGTGTCCTACTGTTGCTGGGGGACAGTGGTCACACCTCAATGGGATTTCACAAGCCCACAGACAGTGCATCCTGACACTTCTCCACAAAAGTCACTGAGATATAGTACTGACCAAATGACTGGCTCTCCAATCAAACAAGGTGGCACAGTGGTTACACACTGGACTTGCATTTGGGAGGACGATAGTTCAAACCCCTGTCCAGCCATCGAGATTTATGTTTTCTGTGACTTCTCTAAACTGCTCTAGGTGAATGCTGGGATGGTTCCTTTGAAAGGGCATAGCTGATCTCCTTCCCCAACCTCGGCACAATGTGAGCTTGTGGTCTGCCCCTAATGACCTTGATGTCAACAAATTGTAAAGCCCAATCTTCCTTTTTTTTGCTCACCGACATGTGTATTGGAGAGATATTGACAATGATATTATTAAAATGGCTGCAGCAGCACCACCTGTCAGAGTAAACAGGTACCTCCAGTTTGGAGACATTTTTCTGGGCATATTCATCACCACCATGGTCTTGTTTCAAACTTAGACTCTGAAAGCCCTTTGTTGTGATACTCCTGGATAATTGTCATTAATGTAGGCAGCAGTTTCCTATACGTGCCTTGAGTGTCTTTGACATACTTGGTGAAAACAATTGAAGCAGTAGCTTACATTTTTTCCATTGAGGGTTTCCCAGAGACCATTGACACAGATAATGGTCCTAAGTTTATGTCTGCTGAATTTGGCACTTTTTGTTCAGAAAATGGCATCACCTAGGTGCACATGACACCCTTCCATCCAGCATCCATCGATCTTGTGAAAATGTTTGTCCACATGTTCAAGACACAAATGGCCAAGCTGCACCAGTGCCATGTGTTGGATGCTCACATTGTTCATACCCTACTACCACTCCTCCACACAAGATGGGTCTAGTCCAACCAAATAACTGCATGGAAAGCTATATCGGATGCTACTCTTGATTATTCCCCCAACTGTTCTTCATAACCCGTCATGGTGATTGAGCCACCATCCCCACAGGGTGCTCATCTTATTTAAGGGTGGCCAACTCTAGATGCTGGCAGTTACAACACATCTGTTAGAGTGGGCAATGGTTGAAATGCAACTTCAAGATGGTTCCAGATACAGCAAACACAGTAACCAGGTGTACCCTCACAGTGCACTGACCCCTCTGCCTGGAAATCCTCCACAATTTTTTGTTCCATAGTCAGACACCTTGACACCCAGGACCATTGACAGCGACCTCTAGGTGTCACTACAACAGGCTGTGTAGTCTCTGAATGCTGATGAGTTTAGCCATCCCACGACCCAGATGTCAACAGCAGCCCTTCTGGTTCACTGGTTCTGCAGGTCACTGGCAGGAAGACCATATATTCTAGGAATTTGTCCATCAGGGGGGAATGCAAGGATGTCATGTAGGGGCTGTTCACACTCTCACATAGCAACAAATCAGACAGTAACATCAAGCAGGTGGCCTCCACAGAAAAGTCAAATTTACCACCCCAGCAGATTTTACACATCTGCCTGGCCAGCAGGCAGGAGCTTTAAGAGGTCACTGTCCCCACAGAGCTACTTGCCTCCATGGTTTCACATGGCCTCAAGTAGACCTGGATGTATCCTGGCACCTTGACAGTATCTGTGTTGCACCTGATCTGTACCAGGCACTTCATTCCTAACAAGTTCTCTGTGTCAGGTGCCCACCACAGTAGTGGCTCATCAGAGTCTCACTAAGAAACCAATATGATCTTGGAAGCTGCATCCAACCAGCAACATCATCTACATGGAGCAGCCAGTACCATCACCAGGTTTCACCAAGACATGGCCTCCACACCAGGCACAATACATGGTGGCCTTATGACCTTATAATACATGTGTGGACTTTGGTATTGACTGTCACAGTGCATTTTTTATTAACTTTTTCATTCCAAACTGAGCAGAGCAACTAATTTCGATATTTCTCAGGGCTGTCAGCCCAACATACAGTTATTGTGCCATTCAGCTGTATCTCTGACTTAACCACATACTGCCACTGTAAAAACTTACTCCAATGAGGAGATTTAAGTTCATATTCTTACCTGAGATGTATTCTTATGGCTCCTCCAGAAACAAAGTACATATGACATCAAAGATCATCAAGTTAACCCAAAGTGTGTCATGAAGATAAGCAATGGCTTAATTAACATTATTTGCTTCTCTAATTTGTGATTTTATTCTTACCTCTTGGAGTTCTTCTGAAGCTGTTTTTTTAAATGTATGTAGCAAAACAATGATTTGACCTAGGCAAAGTTTTGTATTATAAGGTCATTAGGCCACCGTATATAGTCTGCTACTGCGCAGTGATTAGTGTTGTTTGGACAACAGTTACTCATATGATCCTTAACCACATGTTAATACATATCTGGATGATTTGAACGTACACAAGGAGTTCTGTTAGCTCCTAAATAAAGAAAGGATGTTAGGGTTTAATGTCTAATAGATGATGAGGTCATTAGATATGAAACAGGAGCTTGGGCTGGACAGGAATTGGAAATGAAATTGGCTGTGTCTGAAAGGAACCAGTCACAAATTTGCATTAAGAAATTAGAGAAATCACAAAAAACAAAATCTGGATTACTTCACAGGATTTTGTGTCCCACTCCTTAAGAATGGATAGTATTTTAATCACTGTATCAATTTGTGTTCAACTGTACACTCCTGCTGTGAATAACAGAATACTTTGGTCTTTTGTGAAATTCATCTGGTACACACACACACACACACACACACACACACACACACACACACATATATATATATATATATATATATATATATGATGATATCAATATAATGGAAGGAAACATTCCACGTGGGAAAAATTATATATAAAAACAAAGATGAGGTGACTTACCGAACAAAAGCGCTGGCAGGTCGATAGACACACAAACAAACACAAACACACACACACAAAATTCAAGCTTTCGCAACAAACTGTTGCCTCATCAGGAAAGAGGGAAGGAGAGGGGAAGACAAAAGGAAGTGGGTTTTAAGGGAGAGGGTAAGGAGTCATTCCAATCCCGGGAGCGGAAAGACTTACCTTAGGGGGAAAAAAGGACAGGTATACACTCGCACACACGCACATATCCATCCACACATACAGACACAAGCAGACATATTTAAAGACAAAGAGTTTGGGCAGAGATGTCAGTCGAGGCAGAAGTGTAGAGGCAAAGAAGTTGTTGAAAGACAGGTGAGGTATGAGTGGCGGCAACTTGAAATTAGCGGAGATTGAGGCCTGGCGGATGATGAGAAGAGAGGATATACTGAAGGGCAAGTTCCCATCTCCGGAGTTCGGATAGGTTGGTGTTGGTGGGAAGTATCCAGATAACCCGGACGGTGTAACACTGTGCCAAGATGTGCTGGCTGTGCACCAAGGCATGTTTAGCCACAGGGTGATCCTCATTACCAACAAACACTGTCTGCCTGTGTCCATTCATGCGAATGGACAGTTTGTTGCTGGTCATTCCCACATAGAATGCATCACAGTGTAGGCAGGTCAGTTGGTAAATCACGTGGGTGCTTTCACACGTGGCTCTGCCTCTGCCTCTGATCGTGTACACCTTCCGGGTTACAGGACTGGAGTAGGTGGTATATATATATATATATATATATATATATATATATATATATATATATATATATATATATATATATATATATATATATATATATGCTGAAACACCAGAATAAATGCACCTGATGACTCTTAGGAGAGACACCCAGTAAACATATTTTCAAGCAGATATTATTTCAGTCTGTGTTTGAAGTTCATTTTATTATCTATTAAATACTTTACATCATTAGGTATCTGGTCAAAGATTTTTCAGCTGAATACCTACCTCACTGCTTTCTGTGCCACACTAAGATTTTGTGATGGATAGAGTAAGTCATTCCCCATTCTAGTATTATATTTATGAATGACTGTTGTTTACAAGCTTTCCCTGACTGTTGAAACAAATTTCATAATGGAACAAACTGTTGTCAGTATGCCCAACTATTTAAAGAGCTGTCTACATCAGGCTCTAGAGTAGACACCACGAACTGTATTTATTGCACACTCCAGTTCAATGAACATATTTTCCTTGATGAGGAGTTACTGCACAAAATGATGCCAGTAGACATCAGTGAATGAAAACAGGAAAGTGTTGTGACAGTGCCACGACATTTAACACTGCCGCCACGACAGTACGTGCAAACGGCGATAGAGGCGCTCTGCAACTCGGCTGAGCGCGGGAGCGCCACCTAGCTACGAACGGCGCCGGCCGCATGTCATGGCACGGCAGTCAAATAAGAGATACTGAGTTGTTATCACGTAACGAGCTATTGTTTCTAAGTGAGTGTGTTTGAATATCCACGCAATTATTGGTGATTAAAGGTTATAATACTTTTTGGTGACGAGGTCGGATATTTTCACTGCATTGTGGATTTGTGTGTTCGTGATGGGGCAGACATGGAACAGCTTATGCAAGCACTCATTGAACAACAAACACAGCTGATGGCTGCTATTCAGGTATTGTCGACGTCGCTTACTCATTGTCTGTCTTCCTCTTCTCCGCCTCCATTCCCGCCTTATGACGAGGCCGCTGAAGATTGGGAGGATTATGAGAAGCGTTTGCGGCAACACTTCTTGGCTTTTGGCGTTGTCGACGCTCCTATGTGTAAGTCGTTATTTCTATCTTGGATTTCCCCACGAATCTATCAGCTGCTATCTCAGTTAGCCCCTCTGCAGGAACCTGCCTCTCTGTCCTTCCAAGAAATGTGTGACTTATTGTCTAACTATTACTGAAAGAACACCCACGCCGTGGCCGCCCACGTGGCATTCTACCGGTGTCGTAAACAGCCCCATCAATCTTACCGGGCATGGGCGGCGGAACTACACGGTCTGAGTAGAAAATGTCAGTTTGTCACAGACACTCATCATGAGTCTTATGCTGATTCAGTGGTTAGGGATGCTATTCTACGGCTTGCTCCTGATAAAGAAGTTCGGCAACGTGCCCTACAGCTGCCAAACCCGTCGTTGTCGGAAGTTCTAAGCATCGCTCAATCCTTTGAAGTGTCTCACGCTGCTGGCATGCAAATAGACGCGTGGTGTGATGTAGGCACTGTACAGTCAACTTTCGACACGGACAATTTGCCTGTTTCACAGGAGAACGAAGATGTGGCGGTGGTTCATTTGCGTAAACAACGTCGCGTTGGGCCGCAATGCTCGCAGTGAAAACAGCAACCACAGAAGCAGGTTCGTTCCAGACTTCCTTCTTATCCACGTTGTTTTGTACAGCATGACAGGGCTGCGTGTCCAAAATGTTGGGCCATGTGTAATTCATGTAGGAAAACAGGCCACATTGATTCTGTGTGTCAGTCCCCTAAAGTTCCTGTCGACGAGGACGAGGCATCAGACAAATAAGTTGTTTGTTACTGTTCGTGTTCTGGATAAAGACATTCGCATGCAAGTGGACACTGGCTCTGCAGTAACTCTCATTAATTCTCCCACATATTTGGAGTTGGGCTCCCCTCCCTTGTCTCCAGTTATGAGGAATCTGAGAACTTATAATAAACAGAAAATTCCTATCATTGGCCAGTTTGATGCTTCCACTGCCTACAAGTCTGTTGTTAGGCCCCTCATGTTTTATGTGGTGGATCATGCGGGCACTGGAAACCTGTTCGGTTATGATGCTTTCCAGTTGTTCGGGTTCTCCATTGATGATGATGTGCACCTCATATCTGAGGATATTCCGTATCAACAGCTGGATGGATTGTATTCTGAATTTTCGTCCGTGTTCTCTGCTGGTCTGGGTCGTGCCAAGGATTTTGAAGCCCACATTACTCTTAAACCTACAGCTCGCCCTAAGTTTTTCCGGGCACGCCCTATTCCGGTGCCATGGTGGCCAAGCAGTTCTAGGCGCTTTAGTCCGGAACTGCGCGACTGCTACGGTCGCAGGTTCGAATCCTGCCTTGGGCATGGATGTGCGTGATGTCCTTAGGTTCTACATCTACATCTACATCTACATTGATACTCTGCAAGCCACCCAACGGTGTGTGGCGGAGGGCACTTTACGTGCCACTGTCATTACCTCCCTTTCCTGTTCCAGTCGCGTATGGTTCGCGGGAAGAACGACTGTCTGAAAGCCTCCGTGCGCGCTCTAATCTCTCTAATTTTACATTCGTGATCTCCTCGGGAGGTATAAGTAGGGGGAAACAATATATTCGATACCTCATCCAGAAACGCACCCTCTCGAAACCTGGCGAGCAAGCTACACCGCGATGCAGAGCGCCTCTCTTGCAGAGTCTGCCACTTGAGTTTATTAAACATCTCCGTAACGCTATCACGGTTACCAAATAACCCTGTGACGAAACGCGCCGCTCTTCTTTGGATCTTCTCTATCTCCTCCGTCAGACCGATCTGGTACGGATCCCACACCGATGAGCAATACTCAAGTATAGGTCGAACGAGTGTTTTGTAAGCCACCTCCTTTGTTGATGGACTACATTTTCTAAGCACTCTCCCAATGAATCTCAACCTGGTACCCGCCTTACCAACAATTAATTTTTATATGATCATTCCACTTCAAATCGCTCCGCACGCATACTCCCAGATATTTTACAGAAGTAACTGCTACCAGTGTTTGTTCCGCTATCATATAATCATACAATAAAGGATCCTTCTTTCTATGTATTCGCAATACATTACATTTGTCTATGTTAAGGGTCAGTTGCCACTCCCTGCACCAAGTGCCTATCCGCTGCAAATCTTCCTGCATTTCGCTACAATTTTCTAATGCTGCAACTTCTCTGTATACTACAGCTTCATCCGCGAAAAGCCGCATGGAACTTCCGACACTATCTACTAAGTCATTTATATATATTGTGAAAAGCAATGGTCCCATAACACTCCCCTGTGGCACGCCAGAGGTTACTTTAACGTCTGAAGACGTCTCTCCATTGATAACAACATGCTGTGTTCTGTTTGCTAAAAACTCTTCAATCCAGCCACACAGCTGGTCTGATATTCCGTAGGCTCTTACTTTGTTTATCAGGCGACAGTGCGGAACTGTATCGAACGCCTTCCGGAAGTCAAGAAAAATAGCATCTACCTGGGAGCCTGTATCTAATATTTTCTGGGTCTCATGAACAAATAAGGCGAGTTGGGTCTCACACGAACGCTGTTTCCGGAATCCATGTTGATTCCTACATAGTAGATTCTGGGTTTCCAGAAATGACATGATACGCGAGCAAAAAACATGTTCTAAAATTCTACAACAGATCGACGTAAGAGATATAGGTCTATAGTTTTGCGCATCTGCTCGACGACCCTTCTTGAAGACTGGGACTATCTGTGCTCTTTTCCAATCATTTGGAACCCTCCGTTCCTCTAGAGACTTGCGGTACACGGCTGTTAGAAGGGGGGCAAGTTCTTTCGCGTACTCTGCGTAGAATCGAATTGGTATCCCATCAGGTCCAGTGGACTTTCCTCTATTGAGTGATTCCAGTTGCTTTTCTATTCCTTGGACACTTATTTCGATGTCAGCCATTTTTTCGTTTGTGCGAGGATTTAGAGAAGGAACTGCAGTGCGGTCTTCCTCTGTGAAACAGCTTTGGAAAAAGGTGTTTAGTATTTCAGCTTTACGCGTGTCATCCTCTGTTTCAATGCCATCATCATCCCGTAGTGTCTGGATATGCTGTTTCGAGCCACTTACTGATTTAACTTAAGACCAGAACTTCCTAGGATTTTCTGTCAAGTCGGTACATAGAATTTTACAGGTTAGTTAGGTTTAAGTAGTTCTACGTTCTAGGGGACTGATGACCTCAGATGTTAAGTCCCATAGTGCTCAGAGCCATTTGAACCTATTCCGGTGGCATTGCATGCACCTGTCAAGGCTGAGATAGACAGGTTAACAGCTTCAGGGATTCTCCTTCCCGTTACCTCCAGCGAATGGGCATCGCCAATCGTGGTTGTTTCTAAACCAAATGGGAGTCTGCGATTGTGTGGTGATTTTAAAGCCACTGTCAATGCTCAGAGCCTCATGGATACTTATCCTCTTCCCCATCCTGAGGAGTTATTTACCAAGCTCGCTGGGGGCCAGTTCTTTTCCAAACTTGACTTATCGGAGGCGTACCATCAGTTGCCATTGGATGCTTCTTCCAAGGAATTTCTCGTCATCAACACTCCTTGTGGGTTGTATAAGTACCAGCAGTTACCATTTTGCGTCGCTAGCGCACCAGCCATTTTTCAGTGGTTTTTGGAACAGCTCACGGCTTCCGTTCCTGGCTGCATAAACTATCTGGATGACATTGTTGTCATGGGGGCCTCCACTGAGGAGCACCTTCGCAATTTGCGTTCACTGTTTCGGGTTTTGCACTCAGCTGGGTTGAGGTGCAATCTGGACAAGTCACAGTTCTTCCAACCCTCCATTGTGTGTCTTGGTTTCCACTTGTCCCGTGAGGGTATACGTCCTCTACGTCAGCACGCTGCGGCCATTAACGCTCTACCCCGGCTGTCTACGGTCAAAGAACTTCAGGCGTTTCTAGGCAAGATTGCTTATTATCACAAATTCATTCCATCCGTGGCAGCGGTAGCTCATCCTCTGCATTGGCTGTTACGCAAGAACGTCCCTTTCTGTTGGTCCGACGAGTGTGAGCAGGCTTTTGTCTGCCTGAAGGCTCATTTGCAGTCGACGCCTTGTCTTCCATCTGGGTCAGCACTTGGTTCTGGCAACTGACGCGTCACAGTATGGCCTAGGGGCTGTTCTCGCCCATCGGTATGAGGATGGGTCGGAACGACCCATCGCCTATGCTTCCAAGACCCTCAACGATGCGCAACAGCATTACTCTCAAATCAAAAAGGAGGCACTCGCTATCATTTATGCTCTAAAAAAGTTCAGCGTTTTTTTGTATGGTTCTAAGTTTCACCTCATCACCGACCACAAGCCGCTGGTCTCTCTGTTCAGCCCTTCAGCATCGCTTCCGGATAAGGCAGCTCACTGCCTGCAACGTTGGGCCTTATACTTGTCTCGTTTTCACTATGAGATTCACTATTGCCCCACGGCCCAGCACACCAATGCTGACGCATTGTCGCGATTGCCGATGGGCCCCGACCCGGTTTTCGATCGTGATGAACTACTCTGTTTCCACATTGATGAGGAAGAACGTCGTGCGGTCGAGGGTTTTCCACTTACAGGTTTGCAGGTCGCGTCGGCTACTGCACGGGACCTGGTCCTGTGTCAGGTGATCGGTTTTGTTCAACGGGGTTGGCTGGACAGGACCAAGGGCCGGGCATCAGATCCCCTTCGCAACTACGATGCCTTGCGCCTTCGTCTGTCTGTTCGTGATGGTGTTGTTCTTCTGGCCATGGATGGCGCATCTCCACGGGTCGTGGTGCTAGCCTCTCTTCGCAAAGATGTTCTCAAACTGTTGCATGAAGCCCATTGGGGTATTTCTTGGACTAAGTTTCTGGCCCACAGGCACGTTTATTGGCCCGGTATTGATTTGGACATCGCCCACATGGTTGCTGCGTGTGGTCAGTGTGCTCAACAACTGGCTGCACCTCGTACAATGCCCTCTTCGTGGCCTGATCCGGCGCAGCCATGGGAACGGGTGCACGCTGACTTTGCCGGCCCCTTCCTCGGTACTTATTGGCTACTGTTGATCGACACCTTCTCTAAGTTTGCGTTTGTTGTTCGATGTCCGTCGTCCACCACTGTGGTGACGACGCTGGCTTGGTCCAAAATCTTTGCGCTAGAAGGTCTTCCATCCACGACCGTCATGGACAATTGCCCTCAGTTCTCTTCACAGGCCTTCCATGATTTTTGTACCGGACAAGGGATTAATCATGTTACAGCACCGCCCTTCCATCCGCAATCGAATGGGGAGGTCGAGTGCCTTGTCCGCACTTTCAAAAGCCAGATGAAAAAATTCCTTAGAGATTTTTCCACAGATGACACTCTGCTACAATTTCTGAGTTCTTATCGCTTCACACCTCTGGGTGATCGCAGCCCTGCTGAACTCTTGCATGGCCGCCAACCACGCACTTTACTGCACCTGCTTCACCCTGTCAGGCCTTGTGCTGTGTCCCCTAATGCGGGAAATGTGGGCACGAGGGTATGGATCTCGCCCTAAATGGATTCCAGGGGTGGTAAAGGCTCTTCGCGGCCGCCGGCTTTGTGAAATATGTACGGATGATGGCATGGTTTTTCGCCATTACGACCAGATACGCCCACGAGTGGTGGCCACGCCGGTGCCACCACCCCTTCCTTCGCCTCCACCAGCCCGAGAAGCCAGTCCTGTCACTGCTGCCGGTCTACCGTATGTGTTGATGCAGCCGACGTTGCTACCGCTTCCGAGTACGCCGGAACCGGCCCCAGTCGTGACGCCGCCTACTCTGGAACCCATCTCGCTGGAGCACACCCCAGGTCCACGACACCTATGGATGCTGCTCCGGAGTTTTCACCCATCATCTCATCCAGGAGGCACGTTCCACGCATGAGCTTCCGTCCTGGACATTTTCGGCCATACTCTCGTGTCTCTCCGCGGGATCTTCTCGGGGCCTCACAAGAGGCCATGGATGTCTCCGCACTGTCCGTGTCTCCAAGGAAGTGAGTGTTTTTTTTTTCAAGGGGGGAAAAGTGTTGTGACAGTGCCATGACATTTAACAGTGCCGCCACGACAGTACGCGCAAATGGCGATAGAGGAACTCCGCAACTCGGCTGAGCGCGGGAGTGCCACCTAGCTACAAACGGCACCGGCCGCATGTCACGGCACGGCAGTCGAATAAGAGATACTGAGTTGTTATCATGTAACGAGCTATTGTTTCTAAGTGAGTGTGTTTGAATATCCACGCAATTATTGGTGATTTTCATCTTCAATATCTGATACTGTCTGTAACATGAAAGTTGCAGACCTTAGATTTGTAACATGTGATTTCCTGAATAATGTGATATTTTTATTGACTTACTGTCACACATTATTTTTAATGTTAGTTGTTGTTGCCTGTCTCTTGCTTTATCTGTGTTGAAGTCACTCTGTTGGGCTTGATTATGATGCTTGCACTGACATCAAAGAGAAAAAATTCTTGTTTCTTGCTTATATGAAGATAGATAATTTATAAGTAACAAGAACAAGAGTAGAACCAATTCAATTACTGGGGTATACCTGTACAACTTTTTCCCCATTCTAAAGATGAAGATGGTTCTTCACTGTGTACACTTTCTGTGTTTCTTAATGTGATACTCTGCACCCTTTTACTTAAACATAATGAAAGCCAGTTACCAGCAAGATTTCTGATATCATAATATTCTAGTTTCTCTAGAACACTGTGGACTGCAATCAAATGCTTTTGCAAAGTAATGGAAAATATCAGTTGGCAATATTTTGTCATTTAAATTTTGTGTAATCTGATTTTTGAATTGAAAAGCACTGTGTTCTGTGGGGGGACCTTTTAGAAATTAAAATTGAGATTCACTCAAGCATTTATTCACACAATGTATTCCTTCAAGATTACTATTATTATTAATATTATTATTATTATCATCATCATCATCATCATCATCAACTCCATGGTGAAGAAGAGCCTTCAGGTTGTCCTTTAGGCTTCTCTTAAAGTGAATTTCATTGGTTGTTAAGCTTTTTGTGGTTGCTGGCAAGTTATTGAAAATGTGTGTTCCTGAGTTGCACACCTTTTTGTACAAGACTAAGTGACTTTAAATCCTTGTGAAGATTATTCTTATTTCTAGTATTGATATGTTACATGTTAACAGGCAGACACAGCATTTCTGTAAAGTATATTAACAACAACTTATGACCAACACTAATCTGCTAAAACTGATAATTATGGTTACCACTCTTACATCAACTCCATGATGAAGATGAGCCTTCAGGGTTGTGGAACAAGCCAAGTTAACATTAACAGGCAGACACACCTCTTCTGTAAAGTACACTCCTGGAAATTGAAATAAGAACACCGTGAATTCATTGTCCCAGGAAGGGGAAACTTTATTGACACATTCCTGGGGTCAGATACATCACATGATCACACTGACAGAACCACAGGCACATAGACACAGGCAACAGAGCATGCACAATGTCGGCACTAGTACAGTGTATATCCACCTTTCGCAGCAATGCAGGCTGCTATTCTCCCATGGAGACAATCGTAGAGATGCTGGATGTAGTCCTGTGGAACGGCTTGCCATGCCATTTCCACCTGGCGCCTCAGTTGGACCAGCGTTCGTGCTGGACGTACAGACCGCGTGAGACGATGCTTCATCCAGTCCCAAACATGCTCAATGGGCGACAGATCCGGAGATCTTGCTGGCCAGGGTAGTTGACTTACACCTTCTAGAGCACGTTGGGTGGCACGGGATACATGCGGACGTGCATTGTCCTGTTGGAACAGCAAGTTCCCTTGCCAGTCTAGGAATGGTAGAACGATGGGTTCGATGACGGTTTGGATGTACCGTGCACTATTCAGTGTCCCCTCGACAATCACCAGTGGTGTACGGCCAGTGTAGGAGATCGCTCCCCACACCATGATGCCGGGTGTTGGCCCTGTGTGCCTCGGTCGTATGCAGTCCTGATTGTGGCGCTCACCTGCACGGCGCCAAACACGCATACGACCATCATTGGCACCAAGGCAGAAGCGACTCTCATCGCTGAAGACGACAAGTCTCCATTCGTCCCTCCATTCACGCCTGTCGCGACACCACTGGAGGCGGGCTGCACGATGTTGGGGCGTGAGCGGAAGACGGCCTAACGGTGTGCGAGACCGTAGCCCAGCTTCATGGAGACGGTTGCGAATGGTCCTCGCCGATACCCCAGCAGCAACAGTGTCCCTAATTTTCTGGGAAGTGGCGGTGCGGTCCCCTACGGCACTGCGTAGGATCCTACGGTCTTGGCGTGCATCCGTGTGTCGCTGCGGTCCGGTCCCAGGTCGACGGGCACGTGCATCTTCCGGCGACCACTGGCGACAACATCGATGTACTGTGGAGACCTCACGCCCCACGTGTTGAGCAATTCGGCAGTACGTCCACCCGGCCTCCCGCATGCCCACTATACGCCCTCGCTCAAAGTCCGTCAACTGCACATACGGTTCACGTCCACGCTGTCGCGGCATGCTACCAGTGTTAAAGACTGCGATGGAGCTCCGTATGCCACGCCAAACTGGCTGACACTGACGGCGGTGGTGCACAAATGCTGCGCAGCTAGCGCCATTCGACGGCCAACACCGCGGTTCCTGGTGTGTCCGCTGTGCCGTGCGTGTGATCATTGCTTGTACAGCCCTCTCGCAGTGTCCGGAGCAAGTATGGTGGGTCTGACACACCGGTGCCAATGTGTTCTTTTTTCCATTTCCAGGAGTGTATATTAACAGCAACTTATGACCAACATTAATCTGCTAAAATTGATAATTATGGTTACCACTCTTAGAATGTTTTATCTAGAACGAAATTTTCACTCTGCAGCGGAGTGTGCACTGATATGGAACTTCCTGGCAGATTAAAACCGTTTGGAAGGTAGGAGACAAGGTACTGGCAGAATTAAAGCTGTGAGGACAGGTTGTGAGTCATGCTTGGGTAGCCCAGTTGGTAGAGCACTTACCCATGAAAGGCAAAGGTCCCAAGTTCAAGTCTCGGTCAGGCACACAGTTTTGATCTGCCAGGAAGTTTCAATGTTTTATCTGTCTATGTTAGGAGAAAAGTAGCTATTTTGAAAAATGCCACTGCTCTTCCTTTTATACTACTCAGCTGTTGTTATTATCTAATACCTCAAACAAAACATTTTAATTTTACACAGATTTCTATTAGATGTCTGTATACTGGCAAATCAGGATCATTTGGTATAAATATTAGAACTAGGGAGAATTTACATTCCTGAATGCAACTAGTCAGGTATATTGGAGGAGTGGCTAATGAGGTATTCTTTTACTGTGCATGTACAGAAAAAAATGATTACAATTTCAGAAATATTGGGCGATTTATTCAAGAGAAATAGATACACAAATTGAGCATGTCAGTAATGTGTTGGTCCACCTCTGGCACTTATGCCAGCAGTTATTTGGCTTTGCATTGATTGGTAGAGTTGTTGGATATCCTTCTGACAGAGCTCTTGCCAAATACTGCCCAACTGGTGTATCAGATAGTCAAAATCCTGAACTGGTTGGAGGACCCTGCCTGTAACGCTCCAAACGTTCTCAGTTTTGGACAGATCCAGGAATGTTGCTGGCCAAGGTACGATTTGATAAGCAGGAAGAGGGGCAGTAGAAATTCTTGCCTTGTGCAGGTAGATATTATCTCGCTGAAATGTAAGCCCAGGATAGCTTGCCATGAAAGGCAACAAAATGGGACATACAGTATTGCCACCTTACCACTGTGCTGTAAGGGTCCTGTGGATGGTAAGCAAGGCAGTTCTGCTATGAAATTAAATGGCACCCCAGACCAGCACTCATGGTTGTCAGGCCTTACAGTGTGTAACAGGTAGGATGACATCCCGCTACTGTCCGTGACATCTCCAGACACATTTTCACTGGTCATCAGGGCTCAATTTGAAGCAGGACTCATCACCTGAAGACAGTTCTATTCCAGTCAGTGAGATTCCAGACCAAATGTGCATGGCACCACTGCAATTGGTCTTGTTGGTTTACAGAGGTCAATGGTAGTCGATGTGAGAGGTGCTATGGCAATTTTAGTACTTGATTAGAGCTAGTCCTTAGCATTGAATAAAACTCTTTCTTTATAACACAAGATATTTTGATCCCAGATGTTAGTTACCCTTTTTATCAGTTTCCAGTGTAAATTTTCCAATCCCATTATAAAGGAAAACTGGATTCATGATGTAGGAATATTTTTGGGAAAGAAAATACCCATCAAAGATGAAATCTATACTGAAATATCCACACACAATCACTTCTCAATTATTTATACTAATTAGTACCCATTCTAATTGTTGAATGAAGTTGTTGAACATTTTCTGTTGGGGATTACAGACTGTCAGAACTGCTGTCTTTTACATTTCAAGTACATTACTAAAGTACAGCACACAAATGGGTTTTCAGTACAATATTCATGGAAGTCTATGGCCTGGAGCTTTATTCCACTTTTTGTGTACAAAGCTGATCCTCTTTCCCCACATTACACCTATAGTATGTGTTCCAAGATGGCCGCCGAGTAAGTGACGCCAGAAACCATTTCCAGAAAGTTAAGTGATTTAGACAGGAATATAATTTAGTTTAACGCCGACAACAAATTAAATACGTGCATTAGTGTATCGTTTAGTCTTGCCGTTAAAGGTTTGACTTTTCTTTGCGTATTTTTTCAGAAAACACGAAAAGATCGTAACTTCGCGAAGTCGCGCTTAGGCTTAAATTTTGTAAACGTGTTTGTTTTTTGTTTCACGGTAATTTAACTAGTTTCTCGGTAAAAAATAATTAAACTACCGTAAATAGCGTATAACTTCATTGTTTTAATACAGATTTCAGAAAAAACAGCGTAACTTTATATCAGAAACTTGCCTATATACATTTGTTTATAGGCCTAATTCTCGTAAAGTTTTTGGAGAATCAAAGTTAAAGTATCTCGTTTAGTTGTCCTTTTTTTCATTCCATCGAGTGAAATATATAATAAATAGCGTATACCTTCGTTGTTTTAATACAGATCTCAGAAAAACAGCGGAATTTTAAATCAGAAACTTGCTTATATACATTTGTGAATAGGCTTAATTCTGGTAACGTCTTTTTTGATTTTCGGTAATTTAATTGATTTATTCTAGCTAAAGTATTATTTTTGCCACGAGTGAGAAGTGCCTGACTTGCCGTAGAATTGTTAGTTCCGGGGTTTGGTGTGATGGATGCAGTAGTTTTTTTCACTGGGGGGACTGCAGTGGCGTGGGTGTTGGGAAAGTGGATCAGGCTCATCAGTCGTTATGCAGGATTTGCAGCAGAGATAGGAAGATAGTGGAACAGGAGGGGCAAATTGCTGCCCTTCAGGCTGAGCTAGATCAGGCTAGGGAAGATCTGGACAGGTTAAGGTGGGAGAAGGGCAAAGAGAGGTGGGAAGTGGCAACAGGTAGCAGAAGGAACAGGCCTAGAACTAAGTCTGACAGTTTTGTGGTGAGTGTCAAAAATAAGTTTGACCTGTTGCTTCAGTTAGAAACTGATGAGCCTCAAGCAGAGGTAGGTGTAGACAGGACACAACAAACTTTCAATAGGAAATTCAAAAAGAATGTAGGAAAGCCATCGAAAAGGAAGAAAGTTTTGTTGTTAGGCAGTTCTCATGCCAGAGGTGTAGGCCAACTTCTGCAGGAGGAATTAGGACCAGAATACCAGGTCACAAATTTTTTCAAACCAAGTGCTAGTCTGGATCAGGTGACAGAGGATTTAGGTTCACTCTGTAAAGGATTTACCAGGGAAGACACCATGGTTATTGTGGGAGGGCCAGGGAACAGCATCGACAGAGATCCTGGGTACAGTATAGAGTGTGACCTGGTAAAGATTGCGTCGGCATCGAGACACACCAATGTTGAATTTGTATCTGTCCTGAGACGCCATGACCGGCCTCATTTGAACTCTTCTGTTGGGGGAGTTAATTTGGAGTTGGATCGGCTGCTTGGGTCGGGTGCGGGGGCTCATATTGGTGTGGTTCCTGTTGATTATCTCAGTAGGTGGGACTATACCAGGCATGGCCTACATCTCAACAGGAAAGGGAAGGGGAAACTGGCTGGGGTAATAGCAGGAAATTTAAGGGGAGGGAGGCACTGCCATGAATGGTAAAATACCAGTGGTTACAGGTGTTGGAGCAGCACCTTTTTTAGGATAGGTAAGACAGAAAGATGTCAAGTTCTACGAGAGGTCAGGATTGAAACAAATCTTCAGTTTAGGAAAGAAATTAAACAGCACAATTCTAGCGCATTGGATCACCAATCACAGCTACCAATTACAAATTTTCACCAATCACCAGAAATTTTATCTCCACCAAGTTGTATCTCAGTCCTAGGTAATTGCATTGATGAATTAAAGTCACCCAACCCAGTTGACATAATCTGCCTCTCTGAACACCATGTGACCACTGGTATAAGAACTAGGCCTAAGCACAATGAGAAACTCAGACAGGAGAGTACTGCAAATGTTAGAATAAGGAAAGGTTCTCATAAAAGTATAATTAAAAATAATGTAAGTATATTTCATCAAAATATTGGGAGTTTAAAGAATAAAGTAGATGAGCTTCTGGTTTGTTTAGAAGATTTAGAAGCTGAGAATGAAATAGATATACTATGCCTGTCTGAGCATCACATTGTTACTGATATGGATAAGGTAAATGTAAGTGGTTATAAGCTCTCTGCACATGTAATGAGAGAAAATATGGAGAAAGGAGGAGTTGCCATATATGTCAAAAGTTATCATTGTGCAAAAAGTATAGAAACAAAAAAGTTTTGTGTAGAGAAACATATAGAAGCATGTGCCTGTGAGCTTAAATTAAATAAAGGCACATTTATAATTGTAACTGTATATAGGTCCCCATCAGGAAATTTTCATCTATTTCTGAAAAATTTGGACTCCTTGTTGTGCTATCTGTCAGTCAGGGGGAAGCAAATTATTATTTGTGGGGACTTCAATGTAGATTCTCTGAAAGAGGGTAATAGGAAAAATGACCTTGAAGTATTACTCGGTTCTTTCAATTTGACACCCGTTATTGATTTTCCTACTCGGGTGGTAAAGGATAGCAGCTCACTGATAGATAACTTCTTTATAGACCAAGATAAGTTTAACCAGATAAATGCTCAGCCTGTTGAGAATGGTCTTTCTGACCATGGTGCACAGCTAGTTACAATATATGACATAGCTCCATTCAGCAATACTAAACAGTCCTCCAAAGTAGTACGTTCAGTCAACGATTTAACAATTGCAAATTTCAGGGAAAGCCTACAGCAGTTAGACTGGGAAGAGGTGTACCATGAACCTGATGCCAATTTAAAATATAATTTATTTCATGACATTTTTGTAAATGCATTTGAAAACTGCTTCCCCAAGAAAATAGTTAAATATACTCGTAAGAAACCTTGTAACAAACCATGGCTTACTAAGGGTATAAAAATATCTTGTAACCGGAAAAGGGAAATGTATCTGACAGCAAGAAAGAGTAGTGACCCAGAAACTATCAAAAATTATAAAAACTACTGTGTTATATTAAGAAAAGTTATTAAAAAATCCAGGAGTATGTGTATCATGTCTGAAATCAGCAACTCTGATAATAAAATTAAAACAATTTGGAATATTATTAAAAGAGAAACAGGTCAACCAAGAGCAGAGGAAGACAGTATTACCATCAAATTGAATGAAAGCTTTACGAACAAAAAGTCAGAAGTTGAAAATATTTTTAATAATCATTTTCTAAATGTTGTGGATATAGTAGGATCCAGGTGTTCATTAGAAGATGCTAGGCTGTTAATGGAAGAGGCCATACCTATGCAATTTGATACAATTGAAATCTCACCCACTTCTCCCTCTGAAATTAGGAAAATAATAAACTTGCTTAAAAGCAAAAACTCACATGGAATTGATGGCATTTCCAGCAAAATACTAAAAGCTTGTTCTCAACAGATAAGTAAGATTCTCAGCCACCTGTGTAATAGCTCTCTGGAACAGGGCATTTTCCCTGATAGACTGAAATATGCTATTGTTATACCTTTGCATAAAAAGGGGGATAGATCTGATGTCAACAATTACCGTCCAATATCCCTTCTAACAGCTTTATCCAAAATTTTTGAGAAAGTAATGTATTCAAGAGTAGCTTCACATATCTGTAAAAATGAAGTACTAACAAAATGTCAGTTTGGTTTCCAGAAAGGTTTTTCAACAGAAAATGCCATATATGCTTTCACCAATCAAATTTTGAATGATCTGAATAACCGAACACCACCCATTGGGATTTTTTGTGATCTCTCAAAGGCTTTTGATTGTGTAAATCATGAAATTCTGCTAGACAAGCTCAAGTATTGTGGCATGAGTGGGACAGTGCACAAATGGTTTAATTCGTACCTAACTGGAAGAGTGCAGAAAGTTGAAATAAGTAGTTCTCGTAACATGCAAAAATCAGCACATTTCTCAAACTGGGGAACTATCAAGAATGGGGTTCCACAAGGGTCAGTCTTGGGTCCTTTGTTGTTCTTATTATATATTAATGACTTGCCATTCTATATTCATGAAGAGGCAAAGTTAGTTCTCTTTGCTGATGATACAAGTATAGTAATCACACCTGAGAAACAAGAATTAACTGATGAAATTGTCAATACTGTCTTTCAGATAATTACTAAGTGGTTCCTTGTAAATAGACTCTCACGGAATTTTGATAAGACACAGTACATACAGTTCCGTACAGTGAATAGTATGACGCCATTAATAAATATAGACCTTAATCAGAAGCATATAGCTAAGGTAGAATATTCCAAATTTTTAGGTATGTCCATTGATGAGAGATTAAATTGGAAGAAACACATTGATGATCTGCTGAAACGTTTGAGTTCAGCTACTTATGCAATAAGGGTCATTGCAAATTTTGGTGATAAACATCTTAGTAAATTAGCTTACTACGCCTATTTTCACTCATTGCTTTCATATGGCATCATATTTTGGGGTAATTCATCACTGAGGAATAAAGTATTTATTGCACAAAAGCGTGTAATCAGAATAATAGCTGGAGTCCACCCAAGATCATCCTGCAGACATTTATTTAAGGATCTAGGGATATTCACAGTAGCTTCTCAGTATATATACTCTCTTATGAAATTTGTTATTAACAACCAAACCCAATTCAAAAGTAATAGCAGTGTGCATAACTACAATACTAGGAGAAAGGATGATCTTCACTATTCAAGATTAAATCTAACTTTGGCACAGAAAGGGGTGAATTATACTGGCACTAAAGTCTTTGGTCACTTACCAAATAGTATCAAAAGTCTGACAGATAACCAACAAGTATTTAAGAAGAAATTAAAAGAATTTCTGAATGACAACTCCTTCTACTCCATAGAGGAATTTTTAGATATAAATTAAGAAAAAAAGAGAAAAAAAACAAAACAAAAATATTAAAAAAATAAAAAAATAAAGAAAAACAAAAAAAAACACAAAAAAAATAAAGTTGTTATATTAACTTAAGTATGTTGTTAAATTAACCTAATTATGTCATGTATTGGAAAATTCGACTCGTTCCACATCATTACGAAATATCGTATTCATGATCCATGGAACTAGTATTAATCTAATCTAATCTAATCTACCAACTTGTATACATGTACATGCATCTGTTCAGTCTCTGTGATTTTAAGATGATATTCTGGTATGCACAGCACATCTGTAGAAATACTTACTAAGTATCTTTTTTTAAGAGAGATTTGTTATGGTTCTTACATATACTCATATAATCTTTTCCAGCACCCTCAAGATGGAGGTAAGTTGTGAGATAGTCAGTAATTATTATTATTATTGTCTGTGTTACTACCTTTCTTGGAAATATACCCTGTGACACTGACATATTGCATATGTGACAATGTGTGAAGAACAGGATTTTAGAATTTTACTTGAGACATTATCAACTCTGTCAAAGATTTTACTTATATCTGAGAATGTTAATTACATTCTTAATGTTCTCGATGCTGAGCTCATATTCAGGTTTTTAGAATAGGTTAGATTTACTTTCATTCCAATTGATCCGTACTGAGGAGGTCCTCCAGGATGTGGAACATGTCAGAAAAACAACAATACATGACAAATATTTACAACTAAAACAAATAAGCTAATGTACCATTCCACAGGTCCCAAGTGGAATGATTGTCATTTTTTAATGAACACTATATGAAAGAGTCATTTTACAAATACTAATGCACTGAATTTAAAATAAAAAAGTTTTTACATTTATTTATAAGGTAATAAACATGTAATACAACTACTATAATACTTATTTACAATGAACACATTACTGCTCTGAAAAGGTGCAGAAGTTGGATTGTATTTACACACACACACATATATATATATATATATATATATATATATATATATATATATATATATATATATATATATATATATATATATATATATATATATATATAAAAAACAAAGATGATGTGACTTACCAAATGAAAGTGCTGGCAGGTCGACAGACACACAAACAAACACAAACATACACACAAAATTCAAGCTTTCGCAACAAACTGCTGCCTCATCAGGAAAGAGGGAAGGAGAGGGAAAGACGAAAGGATGTGGGTTTTAAGGGAGAGGGTAAGGAGTCATTCCAATCCCGGGAGCGGAAAGACTTACCTTAGGGGGAAAAAAGGACGGGTATACACTCGCACACACACACATATCCATCCACACATATACAGACACAAGCAGACATATTTAAAGACAAAGAGTTTGGGCAGAGATGTCAGTCGAGGCAGAAGTGCAGAGGCAAAGATGTTGTTGAATGACAGGTGAGGTATGAGTGGCGGCAACTTGAAATTAGCGGAGATTGAGGCCTGGTGGATAACGGGAAGAGAGGATATATTGAAGAGCAAGTTCCCATCTCCGAAGTTCGGATAGGTTGGTGTTAGTGGGAAGTATCCAGATAACCCGGACAGTGTAACACTGTGCCAAGATGTGCTGGCCGTGCACCAAGGCATGTTTAGCCACAGGGTGATCCTCATTACCAACAAACACTGTCTGCCTGTGTCCATTCATGCGAATGAACAGTTTGTTGCTGGTCATTCCCACATAGAATGCGTCACAGTGTAGGCAGGTCAGTTGGTAGATCACGTGGGTGCTTTCACACGTGGCTCTGCCTTTGATCGTGTACACCTTCCGGGTTACAGGACTGGAGTAGGTGGTGGTGGGAGGGTGCATGGGACAGGTTTTACACCGGGGGCGGTTACAAGGGTAGGAGCCAGAGCGTAGGGAAGGTGGTTTGGGGATTTCATAGGGATGAACTAAGAGGTTACGAAGGTTAGGTGGACGGCGGAAAGACACTCTTGGTGGAGTGCGGAGGATTTCATGAAGGATGGATCTCATTTCTGGGCAGGATTTGAGGAAGTCGTATCCCTGCTGGAGAGCCACATTTAGAATCTGATCCAGTCCCGGAAAGTATCCTGTCACAAGTGGGGCACTTTTGTGGTTCTTCTGTGGGAGGTTCTGGGTTTGAGAGGATGAGGAAGTGGCTCTGGTTATTTGCTTCTGTACCAGGTCGGGAGGGTAGTTGCGGGATGCGAAAGCTGTTGTCAGGTTGTTGGTGTAATGCTTCAGGGATTCCGGACTGGGGCAGATTCGTTTGCCACGAAGACCTAGGCTGTAGGGAAGGGACCGTTTGATGTGGAATGGGTGGCAGCTGTCATAATGGAGGTACTGTTGCTTTGGTGGGTTTGATGTGGACGGACGTGTGAAGCTGGCCACTGGACAGGTGGAGGTCAACATCAAGGAAAGTAGCATGGGATTTGGAGTAGGACTAGGTGAATCTGATGGAACCAAAGGAGTTGAGGTTAGAGAGGAAATTCTGGAGTTCTTCTTCACTGTGAGCCCAGATCATGAAGATGTCATCAATAAATCTGTACCAAACTTTGGGTTGGCAGGCCTGGGTAACCAAGAAGGCTTCCTCTAAGCGACCCACGAATAGGTTGGCGTACGAAGGGGCCATCCTGGTACCCATGGCTGTTCCCTTTAATTGTTGGTATGTCTGGCCTTCAAAAGTGAAGAAGTTGTGGGTCAGGATGAAGCTGGCTAAGGTAATGAGGAAAGAGGTTTTAGGTAGGGTGGCAGGTGATCGGCGTGAAAGGAAGTGCTCCATTGCAGCGAGGCCCTGGACGTGTGGGATATTTGTGTATAAGGAAGTGGCATCAATGGTTACAAGGATGGTTTCTGGGGGTAACGGATTGGGTAAGGATTCCAGGCGTTCGAGAAAGTGGTTGGTGTCTTTGATGAAGGATGGGAGACTGCACGTAATAGGTTGAAGGTGTTGATCTACGTAGGTAGAGATACGTTCTGTGGGGGCTTGGTAACCAGCTACAATGGGACGGCCAGGATGGTTGGGTTTGTGAATTTTAGGAAGAAGGTAGAAGGTAGGGGAGGCGGGGTGTCGGTGGGGTCAGGAGGTTGATGGAGTCAGGTGAAAGGTTTTGTAGGGGGCCTAAGGTTCTGAGGATTCCCTGAAGCTCCGCCTGGACATCAGGAATGGGATTACCTTGGCAAACTTTGTATGTGGTGTTGTCTGAAAGCTGACGCAGTCCCTCAGCCACATACTCCCGACGATCAAGTACCATGGTCGTGGAACCCTTGTCCGCCGGAAGAATGATGATGGACCGGTCAGCCTTCAGATCACGGATAGCCTGGGCTTCAGCAGTGGTGATGTTGGGAGTAGGATTAAGGTTTTTTAAGAAGGATTGAGAGGCAAGGCTGGAAGTCAGAAATTCCTGGAAGGTTTGGAGAGGGTGATTTCGAGGAAGAGGAGGTGGGTCCCGCTGTGACGGAGGATGGAACTGTTCCAGGCAGGGTTCAATTTGGATAGTGTCTTGGGGAGTTGGATCATTAGGGGTAGGATTAGGATCATTTTTCTTCCTGGCAAAGTGATACTTCCAGCAGAGAGTACGAGTGTAGGACAGTAAATCTTTGACGAGGGCTGTTTGGTTGAATCTGGGAGTGGGGCTGAAGGTGAGGCCTTTGGATAGGACAGAGGTTTCGGATTGGGAGAGAGGTTTGGAGGAAAGGTTAACTACTATTTTTATCTTTCATTTTCATTTCAACCTCATGTTACACTTTCCACCTTCTAATACCATGTCACCCTCACAACACCCCCACAACGACCCCATTACGTTTTTTTTACATTCCCTCCGCAAACATGCCTTCACCCTAGCCAGATTACGCTCGCATATTTTATTTTCTCAGGCTTGTCTGACATTTGGCATAACCCCCAAAGGCCTCACACTTAAAGTTCCCATCTCTGGCTGCAACCCTTCTTTCCATCAGTCCCTATACCAGTTCCAAACTGAACAATCCATTGCCCTCACCCACCTAATCCTTCACCTACACATCAACTCAGCCAATGAACACACCCGTCAACTCCTATCCTTAATAAAAGTCCTCAATCTTTCCTCTCCCACATCCACACCGGCTATTCAGAGCATCCTCCTACAGGCCAACCGCAAATTAGAGCAGCATGCCACCCTTCACCTCAAAAAACTATCCAATCTCCTGGTTTCCCACCTCCGGAAAGGCAACTCACTCACCCTTCACAACCTTTCCAGCAAACCTCAACCACCTCTCGTTGCACACAAACCCAGTCTCTCCCATCTACTCAGTCTCCCACTTCCAGCTCCACTCCCTCCAAAACCTCAAAATTCCAAGCAACACAATCTGGCACAACAACACCCTAATTCAGTAGTTAACCTTTCCTCCAAATCTCTCTCCCAATCCGAAACCTCTGTCCTATCCAAAGGCCTCACCTTCAGCCACACTCCCAGATTCAACCAAACAGCCCTCGTCAAAGATTTACTGTCCTACACTCGTACTCTCTGCTGGAAGTATCACTTTGCCAGGAAGAAAAATGATCCTAATCCTACCCCTAATGATCCAACTCCCCAAGACACTATCCAAATTGAACCCTGCCTGGAACAGTTCCATCCTCCGTCACAGCGGGACCCACCTCCTCTTCCTCGAAATCACCCTCTCCAAACCTTCCAGGAATTTCTGACTTCCAGCCTTGCCTCTCAATCCTTCTTAAAAAACCTTAATCCTACTCCCAACATCACTACTGCTGAAGCCCAGGCTATCCGTGATCTGAAGGCTGACCGGTCCATCATCATTCTTCCGGCGGACAAGGGTTCCACGACCGTGGTACTTGATCGTCGGGAGTATGTGGCTGAGGGACTGCGTCAGCTTTCAGACAACACCACATACAAAGTTTGCCAAGGTAATCCCATTCCTGATGTCCAGGCGGAGCTTCAGGGAATCCTCAGAACCTTAGGCCCCCTACAAAACCTTTCACCTGACTCCATCAACCTCCTGACCCCACCGACACCCCACCTCCCCTACCTTCTACCTTCTTCCTAAAATTCACAAACCCAACCATCCTGGCCGTCCCATTGTAGCTGGTTACCAAGCCCCCACAGAACGTATCTCTACCTACGTAGATCAACACCTTCAACCCATTACGTGCAGTCTCCCATCCTTCATCAAAGACACCAACCACTTTCTCGAACGCCTGGAATCCTTACCCAATCCGTTACCCCCAGAAACCATCCTTGTAACCATTGATGCCACTTCCTTATACACAAATATCCCGCACGTCCAGGGCCTTGCTGCGATGGAGCACTTCCTTTCACGCCGATCACCTGCCACCCTACCTAAAACCTCTTTCCTCATTACCTTAGCCAGCTTCATCCTGACCCACAACTTCTTCACTTTTGAAGGCCAGACATACCAACAATTAAAGAGAACAGCCATGGGTACCAGGATGGCCCCTTCGTACGCCAACCTATTCATGGGTCGCTTAGAGGAAGCCTTCTTGGTTACCCAGGCCTGCCAACCCAAAGTTTGGTACAGATTTATTGATGACATCTTCATGATCTGGACTCACAGTGAAGAAGAACTCCAGAATTTCCTCTCCAACCTCAACTCCTTTGGTTCCATCAGATTCACCTAGTCCTACTCCAAATCCCATGCTACTTTCCTTGATGTTGACCTCCACCTGTCCAGTGGCCAGCTTCACACGTCCGTCCACATCAAACCCACCAACAAGCAACAGTACCTCCATTACGACAGCTGCCACCCATTCCACATCAAACGGTCCCTTCCCTACAGCCTAGGTCTTCGTGGCAAACGAATCTGCCCCAGTCCGGAATCCCTGAAGCATTACACCAACAACCTGACAACAGCTTTCGCATCCCGCAACTACCCTCCCGACCTGGTACAGAAGCAAATAACCAGAGCCACTTCCTCATCCTCTCAAACCCAGAGCCTCCCACAGAAGAACCACAAAAGTGCCCCACTTGTGACAGGATACTTTCCGGGACTGGATCAGATTCTGAATGTGGCTCTCCAGCAGGGATACGACTTCCTCAAATCCTGCCCAGAAATGAGATCCATCCTTCATGAAATCCTCCCCACTCCACCAAGAGTGTCTTTCCGCCGTCCACCTAACCCACATAACCTCTTAGTTCATCCCTATGAAATCCCCAAACCACCTTCCCTACCCTCTGGCTCCTACCCTTGTAACCGCCCCCGGTGTAAAACCTGTCCCATGCACCCTCCCACCACCACCTACTCCAGTCCTGTAACCCGGAAGGTGTACACGATCAAAGGCAGAGTCACGTGTGAAAGCACCCACGTGATCTACCAACTGACCTGCCTACACTGTGACGCATTCTATGTGGGAATGACCAGCAACAAACTGTCCATTCGCATGAATGGACACAGGCAGACAGTGTTTGTTGGTAATGAGGATCACCCTGTGGCTAAACATGCCTTGGTGCACGGCCAGCACATCTTGGCACAGTGTTACACTGTCCGGGTTATCTGGATACTTCCCACTAACACCAACCTATCCGAACTCCGGAGATGGGAACTTGCTCTTCAATATATCCTCTCTTCCCGTTATCCACCAGGCCTCAATCTCCGCTAATTTCAAGTTGCCGCCACTCATACCTCACCTGTCATTCAACAACATCTTTGCCTCTGCACTTCTGCCTCGACTGACATCTCTGCCCAAACTCTTTGTCTTTAAATATGTCTGCTTGTGTCTGTATATGTGTGGATGGATATGTGTGTGTGTGTGCGAGTGTATACCCGTCCTTTTTTCCCCCTAAGGTAAGTCTTTCCGCTCCCGGGATTGGAATGACTCCTTACCCTCTCCCTTAAAACCCACATCCTTTCGTCTTTCCCTCTCCTTCCCTCTTTCCTGATGAGGCAACAGTTTGTTGCGAAAGCTTGAATTTTGTGTGTATGTTTGTGTTTGTTTGTGTGTCTGTCGACCAGCCAGCACTTTCATTTGGTAAGTCACATCATCTTTGTTTTTAGATATATATTTCCTACGTGGAATGTTTCCCTCTATTATAATTTTTTATATATATATATATATATATATATATATATATATATATATATATTTACAATGAACACATTACTGCACTGAAATTGTGCAGAAGTTATATATATACAAATCAATTGGTTTTACTGAGAAATTCAATGGAATAGAAGGAGTTGGCCACTAATAAGTCCTTTAGGCTTCTCTTAAAGTGAATTTCATTGGTTGTTAAGCTTTTTATGGTTGCTGGCAAGTTATTGAAAATGTGTGTTCCTGAGTTGCACACCTTTTTGTACAAGACTAAGTGACTTAGTATTGATTCCATGAATTGAGCTGTTGGTTTGAAAAAGTGATATATTTTTAATGACAAAATTCATTAAGGAATAAATATATTGGGAAGCAGCAGTTAGTATCCCTAGTTCCCTAAACAGGCTTCTGCAGGATGTTCTTGGGTTCACACTACACATAACTCTTACTGCACATTTTTGTGCCTGGAAAACTTTAGCTTGGCTTGATGAATTACCCCAAAAAATAATCCCATATGACATTATGGAATGAAAGTAAGCATAGTATGCCAGCTTTTTCATTTTTATGTCCCCTATGTCTGACAAAATTCACATTGCAAACAGAGATTTGTTAAGACGCATCAGCAGTTCTGTGGTGTGCTCCTCCCAGTTGAATTTATTATCTAGCTGTAATCCCAAGAATTTAACACTGTCCACTTCTTCTATCTTCTTGTCATTGTATGTTAGACATATACTCGTAGGACACCCCTTACAAGTTCTGAACTGCATGTAGTGTGTTTTTTCAAAGTTTAGTGACAAGGAATTGGCTAGGAACCAGTGATTAATGTCTACAAATATTTTATTGGCTAATCTTTCTAAGACTACACTTGATTTGCTATTTATGGAAATGTTTGTATCATCAGCAAACAAAATGAACTTGGCATCTGGTAATGTTACTGATGAAAGGTCATTGGTATACACAAGAAAAAGTAAGGGCCCCAAAATGGAACCTTGTGGGACCCCACATGTAATTAGTTCCCAGTTGGATGATGCCTGATAGCTTGATACATGTCTCTTTCCTAATAACACCCTTTGTTTCCTGCCAGAGATATAAGATTTGAACGATTTTGCAGCATTTCCTGTTACACTATAATATTCTAATTTACTTAAAAGGATATTGTGATTTACACAGTCAAATGCCTTTGACAGATCACAAAATATACCAGTTGCCTGCAATTTTTTGTCTAATGAATTAAGCACATTTTCACTGTAAGTGTAGATGGCCTTCTCAATATCAGAACCTTTTAGAAATCCAAACTGTGACTTTGACAGTATGTTATTTGAGATAAGATGGTTATAAAGCTGACTGTACATTACTTTTTCTAAAATTTTTGAGAATGCTGGCAACAGTGAAATTGGACGGAAATTTGATGCTATTTCTTTATCTCCCTTGTTAGTGGCTTAACTTCACCATATTTCAACCATTCAGGAAATATTCCACTGATAAACGACTGGTTACACAGGTAGCTTAATATTTTACTTAGCTCAGAATCACATTATTTAATTAATGATGTTTTTGATTTTAAAGATTTTATGATGGACATTATTTCTGTTGGGGTAGTGAGGGTCAAATTCATACTATGGAAGTTACTTGAAATGTCTGGTCTGAGGTATTCCATAGCAGCATCTACCGAACCTGACAACCCCATCTTTTCAGTAACAGTTATAAAATGTTTGTTAAAAAGTTCTGCAACACTATACACATCTGTCACCAATGTATCATTCACTCTTAATGCTATTTGTCCCTCTTCATGTCTGGTTCTATTGGTCTCCTCCTTCACCATATTCCATATTGTCTTTATTTTGTTATCTGATATGTCTATCTTTTCCTTGTAAAATAATTGCTTTGACGTCCATATTACAGTCTTTAATATTTTGCAGTATTTCTTGTAATGTGCTATAGCATCAACATCGGAGCTGTTTCGGATTGACAGATACAGTTTTCTTTTTGTTTTACAAGATACCCCTATTCCTTGAGTAATCCATGGCTTCTTTGTACATTTTGCTCTAACCCTGGTAAGTTTTGGGGGAAAACAGTGTTCGAATAAGGTAAGCACTTTATTAGCAAAAGTGTTATATATTTCATTCATGCCATAAGCACTGTAAACATCAGTCCACTGAATGTCTCTGAGGAGTGTCCCAAAATAATCAATTTTTGGCTTATTGATTACCCTCTTGAGCTCAGATTTAACAGATTTTATATCCTGTTCAGTATTAACATTTAACAGAAGAAACTGCATGTCATGGTCTGAGAGGCCATTGACTATTGGTTTTGTAATATAATTTTGATCATTGGACTTTTCTACAAAGATATTATCAATGGCTGTTTGTGAGCAATTGGCTATCCTAGTGGGAAACTTTACAGTGAGAATTAAGTTGAATGATAGTGTTACTAACTCAAATAAGTTCTTATTGGGAGAGTCTTTAAGGAAATCTACATTGAAATCACCAGCAACCACTATTTCTTTGTTTTTGGTTGTTAAATGGATCAGTACAGCTTCAAGGTGGTTTACAAACAGATTAAAGTTACCTGCAGGTGCTTAATATACACTTAATATTATGAAGGATTTTTTTGTGAAATTCTACTTCTGTTGCACATGCTTCCATACACTGTTCTAGGCAAAATTTATGAATGTCTATGTTCTTAAATTTATGACAGTTTCTGATGAATGTGGCAACTGCTCCTTTCTCCATTTCTGATCTACAAAAGTGAGATGCTAACCTAAACCCTGTAACACTTAAAAGTTCTATACCAGTGGTCACATGATGTTCAGAGAGGCAGATTATGTCAGCTGGGTTTGAAGACTCTAATTCATCTATGCAGATAGTTAATTCATTAATTTTATTTCTCAGTCCTCGAATATTTTGATGCAATAAAAATAGCTGACATTTCACATTAACTGAGTTAAAATTGGGTAGAGTTAAAATATCTGCTGACTGTTGAAAATTCTTAACCAATAGCTGTTTATGCTGATGTAATAAGCTGGAATTGTTTTTTGATTTCTTTCTCAAACTGAAGGTTTGTCTCAGTTCTAACCTCTCTTAAAATTTGCTTTCTTTCTGTCCTCCCTACCCTAAAAAGGGTCTTTTCTGAACCCTATAACCATTGGTATTTTACCACCCATGACAGTGCCCCCCCCCCCCCCCCCCCCCTTAATTTTCCTGGTATTTTCCCAGCCAATTTACCCTTCCCCTTCCTGTTGAGGTAAAGGCCATGCATAGTATAATCCCACCTACTGAGAGAATCAACAGGAACCACACCAATGTGTGACCCTGCACCCGACATAAGCACCCATTCCAGCTGCAAATTAACTCTCTTGACAGAAGAGTTCAAATGAGGTCGATCATGGTGCCCAAGAACAGATACAAACTCAACACTAGTACACTTCGATGCTGATGCAATCTTTGCCAGGTCACACTCTATACTGTACCCAGGATCTCTGTCAATACTGTTACCTGCCCCAGCCACTATAACCATGGTGTCTTGTTAAGTGAAATCTTTGCAAAGTGATCCTAAATCCTCTGTCACCTTCTCCAGACCAGCACTAGGTTTAAAAAATTGGTGACCTGATATTCTGATCCTAGTTCATCCTGCAAAAGTTGGCCAACACCTCTTCCATGGGAACTACCTAACAACAACACTTTCTTTCTCTTTACTGATTTCCCTACATTCTTACTTTTCAATTTGCTGCTGAAAGTTTGTTGTGCCCTGTCTACACCTGCAACTTCTTGAGGCTCACCAGCTTCTAACTGAAGCAACAGGTCAAATCTATTTTCCACATTTACCATGAAGCTGTCAGGAGGACACAGATTCAAATCCTCATCTGGTCTAATGACCTTACTATATTAGGTGACTTTAATATAGATGCAAACTCTAATAGTATAGTAAACTTGAAACTCAGTGATGTACTGACCACAAACAACCTTGTAAATATAGTGAACTCTGACACCAGAGTGACGGACACATGTTCCACTAGAATAGATTATGCTATAATCAACAAAGATGTTATAGATAAAGTAAATTACAGAAACTTAGATTTTCTTTATTCTGACCACTTCTGTCAGGTGATAGAATACAAAAATTCAATTGTGCCTAAAATAACAAAAATTGTGCTATGGAAACGAATGCTGAATACCTCAGATATTAATGCTCTTAAAGACAAACTAGTGAATGAAAAATGGGATTCTGTGTACCAGGTAAAAGGGTCAGATGGGAAATGGAATGAATTCTACTCAACCCTATTGCATCATTATGAATATAGTTGTCCAGTCAGAGAAATCCAGAAGGTAGTTAAACGCTGTCAAAATGGAAGTAATCCTAGACTAAAACTCCCAACAAATCTGATTAGGCTCAGGCAGCAAGTACATGATCTAAACCAGCTTTATAAAGCTACTACTATGCAGGTTTTCAAGGAAAAATACAATAGGCCCAAGAAAACTTTTAAAACTGAAATTGTCAATCTAAGGAAGCAGATTAACAGCAAAACAATAGAAGAGTCTGATAACATAAGCAAAGCATCTTGGAAGCTGATTGACAAATATGAAAAGGTCCCAACAAGATGAATTATTGAACCACTCAGCATAAGACATGATGGTAACATTGTAAAAAACCCAGATACTATATGTAATATTTTTAATAACTACTACATTTCTGGTGAACAGTCAATGCATATTACAGATTCACAGATAGAGATCCGGTGCCATCTCACCCAGTGTACCGAATTTGAATTAGTGGAAGTGAATGAGCAGGAGGTTCGCAGGGCAATATACATGCTAAAGAAATTTTTTTTAACTGGATGGGATGACATATCCAGTGCTATTACTAAAGCATGCTTAAAAGAAATTTCTAAACCTCTTACTCACCTGATTAATTGCAGCATTAGAGAAAACATGTATCCAATATTTCTAAAAATGAGTGTAGTGAAACCAGTGTATAAAAAGGGAAGTAAGGAAGAAGTCTCTAACTGTAGACCAATATCATTAATTCCCACTTTTAGTAAGACATTCAAAAGCATTATCCTTTCTCAGCTAAGTGCCTTTTTCACAAAACATGAACTGCTTGTAGATTCGCAGCATGGCTTCAGAAAAGAGCTAAGTACAACCACAGCAGTTACACAGTTCATCCATGAAGTTTACTGTCTGTTGGGCCAGAAGATGCAGACTGCAGGTATATTTTTGGACATGACAAGAGCATTTGATACGGTAAACCGTAGGGTACTTCTTAAAAAGCTAAAATCTTGTGGAAAGCTAAGCACTAAATTGTCATACAAACTAGATAATAAAATCATGAACTCCCAGTCCACCAGTGAACCTGTATTACAAGGTGCACCACAGGGCTCAATCCTTGGACCCTTTCTCTTCCTCATATATATTAACGACATTGCACAACCCATTAACTCCCATATTGTAAGCTATGCAGATGACATGTCAATCTTGTTCTATGGGAGCAAATCTAAAGAGCTAGACTCTCTTGCTACTAGTGGTGTAACAGAAGTAACAAAATACTTCAATGATCAGGGACGCAAGGCGAATGTCACCATATCTCAACTACTGACATTTAAAACAGGCAGTTCTCATCACAACAATATGAATAGTGTGTGTAATATCTCTGTAACAGAAAATGGTAACTGTAAATTCCTTGGTGTATATGTTGATGAAAATTTGCGGTGGACATACCACATTAATTTTGTATGCGGACAAGTCAGTAGTGCCATATATCTCCTCAGCCAGCTCGCAAAGATAGTTCCTAGCACTGAAATTAGTATATTATGGAACACTTTACCCCTTTCTCAATTACGGAATTGAACTATGGGGCTGTGCAGCTGATGTACATTTAAAAAGAATACTACTACTACAGAAACCAGCAATAAGAATTATACATGGGATGGGACATAAAGATTCATGTCGTGAAGCCGCGCAGGATTAGCCGAGCGGTCTAAGGCGCTGCAGTTATGGACGGTGCGCCTGGTTCCGGCGGAGGTTCGAGTCCTCCTTCGGGCATGGGTGTGTGTGTTTGTCCTTAGCATAATTTAGGTTAAGTAGTGTGTAAGCTTAGGGACTGATGACCTTAGCAGTTAAGTCCCATAAGATTTCACACACAATTGAATTGAACATGTCGTGAAGTGTTTGTGCAGCACAAATATCTGACAATATATTCTCCGTACATCTTCAAAATAGTTGTATTTTTTTATAAGTCAAGTAACAGAAGCTATCAAGGGCAGTGATGTACACGATCACAACACTAGAACAAAGTGTAACTATTTCCGTAACAGAACAACGTTAAAAATGACTGATAGAAGTCCATATATCAGTGGTTTGATTTGGTATAACAAGCTTCCAAACTCTCTAAGAACGTACACAGGAAATGTTTTTAAAACAAAACTAAAATCTTTTCTAATACAAAATGTTTATATTCTTTCAATGAATTTTAAGATAGTGATTGTAACATGAAGCATTAGCATATCAATTGTAATGTGATAAATGTAAAAAATCGATATAAGAAGCAACAGCTACAGAATATAGTGTATTTTATAAGTATAAATATAACCATAGTATTAAGTCTGACGTTTGCAAAAGCCATCATTATGATGGCTCCACGCAAAGAAAATGTAAATAAATAAATAAATAAAAATAAGTAAATAAATTTTCCAACATTTTTCTAAACTGTTTTGGGCAAATGCCAAGATGTTTTCCTGGAACAGGACTTGGACAATTTTCTTTCCTAATTGAATCTCATGTTACATCTCTATTGATTTCATTGTTGAAATGGTGTTAAATCCTTGTCTCCCTTCCTTCCTTCCTTTACTGACATTGTCCTTGTGTATTGTCTTTCTGGTGCTGAATATTACATTAAATAGTGACATAATGAATGAAATACTATGATCTCATTTCTCTTCACCTCAATCACTTTCACTTTCATCAATAAATTGTTCATCTTTGTGAGACAGATGTACAAACAAATCAGGAAGAGATGCGTGGGAGCCAGGGCAGCTCCTCTTTATCAGCGTGCTGCTTCACATTATTATGGCTCCTTGAGCGTTACACAGTTGAACTATGGTGCAGGACTTTCATTGTGAGCCAGAACTGCAGATATGCAGCTACCAAAAAAAACTTAAAAATAATTACACACAATGTAGGAAAAGACAGATAGCTACTTACAGTAAAGAAGACACATCAAGTTGTAGACAGTACAATTAAAGAACACTTATATATAGCTTTCGACCACTGCCTTCATCAGTAAAAGAGAGACACACACCACTGACACACAAGCAAGCACAATTTGTGCACATACAACCACCAACTCCAGCATCTCGGGCCGAAGATGCTGGAGGTGGCAGTTGTATGTGCGTGAGGTGTGCTTGCTGTGTGTGTGAATGGCATGTGTCTCTCTTTTGCTGATGAAGATAGTTGCTGAAAGCTATATGTAAGTGTATTTTAAATGTGCCTGTCTGCTACTTGATGAGTCTTCTGTACAGTAGGTAGCAATTTATATTTTCCTACATTGCTGATATTCCTACCTGGAGTTTCCAGTGTTTAAAATTAATTGCATAACTCTTTTATGTGATAATTAAAACTTTATGACTATTCCTCAAGCACAAGCATTTCATCAACACATCTGTTCTATTACATGTTTAGTTTTAGTATTAAGTAGACATTTAAATGCGAAAATAACATTTATTATATCATAGGGTTTCGTTCTCACAGGTTCTTCATCCACACAGGATAAGCAAAAGTACTATTTACCACTTAAGCATTAATCACTATTTTTCTGCTTATATTCCTTGGAGGTAGATTGTACATGTTTAGTATCTGTTCAATATTTTCCATTTTTTACCTTCTTAATGGCACTAACTGTTGTTACAGTCAATTGATTGCACGAGAAGTGATTTATTTAAAAATGACATCTTATGATATGAGTAATGTTTATTGAATTTGAATCACTTTTTAAAAGTGAATTATCTGATATCATTGTTGAAACACATTCAAGAAACTCACTGCAGATCAACATTCTATCAAACTTTCTTTAGTTTTTAACTGGTCGACAATCTGGATATGGTGCCACTGATACATGTGGTTGGTACAGGTAGCACTCGAAACCACCAGGACAGTAATGACTCAGACACATATCATCTCGATCAATGTAGCAAGGTGCCCTTGCTGCAACATATGAGAAAGTTTCATTATCTGTTAGTAATTTAAATTTTGTTTCACATTAAAAAATGTGAAAATTGTAATAGAAAATTATATCACATAGTAGGCTCCATCCCCCTCTCCCCCTTACACACACACACACACACACACATACTGAAAAATGGTATTTGGATGGAAAAAAAAGGCATTTAGGGCCAACTGTCGATGTATGAATAATGATGATCTTTATGTTGAACGTCCTAAAGTGAAATCATGATAATTTTCTTTTTTTGCTTCACAGACAGGTGAAAGATGCATATTTTTCAGTTTATTGTGTCCAAAACTTCCCATGTGCTACCTTTTGTAGGGGACTAATGAACAAGAACAAGAGCAAATACGTCAGTTTAGAGCTTTTGCTGGGCATATTGTTTTGAATTTTTTAAATTTTTACTTATTGTTTTTTTACCATGATTTATGGCAAGAGAATAGGTCTATAAATATATAGCAGGAGGACATTCATCTACCATGTTTTGATGTGGCAAACAGATACTTAACTCTTTATCATTCAAAACGTGGTGAGTACAACTACTGAACATCAGATTTATTTTAAACATTTTTTACTATTTCATCTCCTCTTCATATAGTATAATTTTACTGAGATATAACAGCTGTTAATGCAAAAATCCAGCAATTCTTTGGAAAATGAGTGACAGTAGTTTAACCAATTTTTTTCTTTATTGATCATTTACAATGACAAAGCTGTGTATTTTTTTAAATGAAGGAGATAACAGCTAACAGGCCAAACTTTCTGTAAGAGCAAATTAATTTATGTGGTACTACAATCTTTCTTGTGTTTCTGTTATTTATACAGCTCCTATGTTCTGGTAAAAGTAAACTGAACTATATTTTTGTTAAATATGCTAATAACAAGACCTGAAGGAATTCAATTGTTAGTAGGGACACTGAGTCATTGAAAGGCACACAAACATGACTTAGAACTTACCTAGTTTTTGCATGAATCTACATACACATGCACGCACGCACGCAAACACACATATTTGGATTGCTACATTGTTCTGGCTGACTACATTGTACTGGCACAGGAACTCAAGTGGAGGGAGGGTTTGTGCTGGATAGAGTGGGTGAGGAGACATTGGATGCTAGAGTGTAGGCAAGGGTTAGGAAAGGGTGGGTGACAGAAGGAGGCAGCAGCTACACAAAACAAGGGAAGAGGGAAGTTTCAATGATGATCATGTTCTGGCCACAGCGAAAGGGAGCTGTGCACAGATTAAGAATGGATAATATATTTTCCCCCAGATTCATGACTATGGTATTTACTATGTCCAATGTCAAACAGCAGTATTTACTTCAGATTGACAAGGGGTGCAGGTTTACACTAAGGAGTAAAGTTCAGTGATTTTTGAAGAAATACCAATGAAACCTGAAGGATTATGTTACAATTTGAATGAATATTTTCAGTTAGGATACTACTTTCTGGTTATGAAGATGCAGATGATGTAACATCAATGAATGGTTAAATACCAGTGTCTATTGACTGGGATTTGAGCAGCTAAGTGATGTGGATGTAGTGAACAAAGTGGTTTGGTAGAGGAAGAGAGTGAAGACGAGACAATCCACAAATCCATTATCACACACACTGAGGCACTGAAGTGCACTGATCTGTTATTAGAGTATCGAGGATACTCGGTAGGGTTCAGTGAAGTGAAATGGAAAGACGATGAGGATCCCAGATCAGACACATATATACCACGTGATCAAAAGTATCTGGGCACCTGGATGAAAATGACTTAAAAGTTTATGGTGCCCTCCATCGGTATTGGTGGAATTCAATATGGTGTTGGCCCACCCTTGCCTTGATGACAGCTTCCACTCTTGTAGGCATACAATCAATCAGTTGCTGGAAGGTTTCTTGGGGAAAGGCAGCCCATTCTTCACAGGGTGTGGCACTGAGGAAAGGTATCGATGTTGGTCAGTGAGGCCTGGCACGAAATTGGCGTTCCAAAACATCCCGAAAGTGTTTTATAGGATTCAGGGTCAGGACTCTGTGCAAGCCAGTCCATTACAGGCATGTTATTGTTGTGTAATCACTCCATCACAGGCCGTACATTATGAACAGGTGCTTGATCATGTTGACAGATGCAATCACCATCCTTGAATTGCTCTTCAACAGTGGAAAGCAAGAAGGTGCTTAAAACATAAATATAGGCCTGTGCTGTGATAGTGCCACACAAAACAACAAGGGGTGCAAGCGCCCTCCATGAAAAACATGACCACACCGTAACACCACCACCTCTGAATTTTATTATTGGCACTATGCAAGCTATCAGATGACCTTCAGCGGGCATTCGCCATATCCACACCCTACCATTTGATTGCCACATAGTGTACCGTGATTCGTCACTCCATACAATGTTTTTCCACTGTTCAATCATCCAATGTTTATGTTCCTTACACCAAGTGAGGTGTAGTTTATCTTTACTGGCGTGATATGTGGCTTATGAGCAGCTGCTTGACCGTGAAATTCACGTTCTCTCTCTCTCTCTCTCTCTATTCGTTTAGTCGGTTCTGACTCTTCGTGACCCCATGAACCAAATCACGCCACTTTTTCCTGTCTTGCACTTTCTCCCGTAGACCTTCCAGGTTGGTACACATTGCTTCTGTGATGCCATCGATCCATCTCATCCTCTGATGTCCTCTTCTTCTAGTTCCTTCAATCTTCCCCAGCATTAATGTTTTTTCCAGCGAGGCATGCCTTCGCATTGTGTGTCCAAAGTAGGTCAGCTTTTGTTTTAACATTAGACCTTCCAGGGAGAAATCTGGTTTAATTTGCTCCAATATTGATCTGTTGGTTCTCTTTGCAGTCCATGGAACTCTAAGAAGTTTCCTCCAACACCACAATTCGAAGGAGTCAGTTCTTCGCCGTTCAGCCTTTCTAATGGTCCAGGTCTCACATCCATACATCACAACTGGAAAGACCATAGCCCTCACAATACGGATCTTTGTTGCTAGTGTTATATCTCTGGACCTTATAACCTTGTCAAGGTTTGACATCGCCTGTCTACCGAGCAACAGGCGTCTCCGGATTTCATGGCTGCAGTCGCCGTCAGCAGAGATCTGGGAACCGAGATAACTGAATGTGGTCACTACCTCCATGGTTTCTCCTGCTATATCCCACGAATTGGTAGGTGTAGTTGCCATAATTTTCGTTTTCTTCACATTCAGCATAAGACCGGCCTTTTCACTTTCGTCTTTCACCTTCAGTAAGAGTGTTCTCAATTCTTCTTCACTTTCTGCCAACAGGATCGTATCATCCGCGTACCTGAGGTTGTTTACATTTATTCCAGCTATTTTAATTCCTGTTTCTCCTTCATCTAGCCTCGCATTCCTCATGACATGTTCTGCATACAGATTGAATAAGTACGGTGACAGTATGCAGCCTTGTCGGACCCCTTTCTGAATCTTTATCCATTTCGTTGTTCCATACATAGTTCTCACCGTGGCTTCTTGGTCAAGGTATAAACTCCATATCAGATGAATGAGGTGATCTGGTACCCCCATGTTTTTCAGTACGTTCCATAATTTGTTGTGATCGACGCAGTCAAAGGCTTTGGCGTAGTCAATAAAGCAGAGGAACACATCTTTCTGGAATTCTCTCGCTTTTTCCATAATCCACCGAATGTTAGCAATTTGATCTCTAGTTCCTCTTCCTTTCCTAAATCCAGCTTGTTCTTCTGGTAGCTCTTGATCTAGATATTGGCGAAGTCTATTTTGTAAGATATTCAACATAACTTTGCTAGCATGTGAAATAAGTGCGATTGTTCGGTAATCTGAGCATTCTTTAGAACTTTTCTTCTTTGGAATGGGGATGAATACTGATCTTTTCCATTCTTCTGGCCACTGCTGCATGATCCATATTTTTTGACATATTGAGTGCAGCACTTTCACTGCATCCTTTCCAGTGACTTTAAACAATTCTGCTGGTATTTCATCATGTCCACTAGTTTTGTTATCAGCCATATTTTCAAGGGCCCACTGGATTTCGCTCTCCAAAATATCTGGCTCTAGTTCTAAATTAACATTAACATCAGCAGTAGGAGCCCTGTCATGATGCAGTTCTTTCTTGTATTGGTCTTCTACATATTCTGCCCATCTTTCCTTAACATCCTCTGCTTCACTCAGATCTTTCCCGTTTCTATCTTTTATCATTCCAATTTTTGCCTGGAATTTTCCTTTAATTTTCTTATAAAGATCTCTTGTCTTCCCCATTACGTTACTATCTTCAACTTCCTTGCACTGTTCATTAAAGAATATATTTTTATCTCTTCTAGCTAATTTCTGAAAATCTTTATTTAATTCAAACATAGCTGATCTATCTCCCTTGATTTTTGCTTTCCTTCGTTCTTCTGCAACTTGAAGTGCCTCAACTGATAGCCATCTAGCCTTTTTACTGTTCCTTTCCTTGGGAATGTGTTTCTCTGCGGCCTCCTTGACAGTATTAGCTACTTCTGTCCACATCTCTTGTGAGCTTTTGTCCTCCAGCTGTAATACATTAAATCTGTTTTGTACCTCTACAGCATAGTCGGAGGGTATAGAGTTAAGGTCGTATCTGCAAGTTGGGATACTTTTTGCTACATTCTGAAGTTTCAGCCGAAATTTTGCAATCAGGAGCTCATGATCTGATCCGCAGTCAGCCCCAGGTCTTGTTGTAGCTGACTGAACCGTGCTCTTCCACCTCTGATTACAAAGTATGTAATCAATTTGGTTCCGGTGTTGGCCATCTGGCGAAGTCCAGGTATATAGGCGTCGTTTTGGTAGTTGAAATAGTGCATTAGTAATTATCAATGAATTTTCTTGGCAGAATTCTAGGAGACTCTGTCCAGCTTCATTTGTTGTACCAAGACCATGTTTCCCTGTTATACCTTCTACAGCTTCATTTCCCACTTTTGCATTCCAATCTCCAACTATGAAGACGATATCCTTTTTTGGTGTTGACAGTAGTAATTCTTGTAAATCTCCATAGAACTGGTCAATAATTTCCTTTTCAGCATCGGTTGTTGGTGCATAAACTTGAATTACTGTGATGTTGGGGGGCTGACCTTGAAGTCTGATGGACATCATTCTATCATTTTTATATTTGCATCCCATCACAGCTTTTCTCACTTTATCAGTAACTATGAAGGCTACTCCATTACTTCTGTTGTTATCGTGCCCAGAATAATACACCATATGGCCATCCGAAGCAAATTCTCCCATGCCAGTCCACCTCATTTCACTTATTCCCAATATGTCGATGTTAATTTTCTCCATTTCTCTTTTCACTATGTCTAGTTTTCCTTGATACATGGATCTTACATTCCATGTTCCTATGCAGTGCTTCTCTTTGCACCATCTTACTCTTCGTGAAGCTCCTCTCAACCTGGTTCCCCCCCGGAGATCCGATCGAGGAACTTGAAACTCCGGAACATTTTGAGCTGAGCGAAGCCATGGGGTTTTCTTGGGATAGTTCAGTGGTGGTTTCCCGTTGCCTTCCACTGTCCTCCAACTCCTATCTGCTCACCGACTCAGTTTCCCGCTGGGGTTGGTTACCCAACCTTCCGCTGAGTTGCTCGGCTTAACAGGGGCACCACGTGTAGGTAGGAAGTTGGAGAATTGAGGTGACAGAGGCTGTGAGAACTCTCTTGCTGAGTTCTTGTAATCGCGTATCACCCCCATTTTATGCCAGAGTCTCATGATGTCTGCAGAGATCCCCCCAGGTCATTTCCTGTTTTTTCTCATCTCCCACCTAACTGTTGCTGGAAGGTTTCTTGGGGAAAGGCAGCCCATTCTTCACAGAGTGCTGCACTGAGGAAAGGTATCAATGACAGTCAGTGAAGCCTGGCACCTACAGTGGATCCTGATGCAGTCTGGAATTCCTGTGTGATGGTCTGGATAGATGTCTGCCTATTACACGTTACGAGCCTCTTCAACTTTCTGCGGTCTCTGTCAGTCAACAGATGATGTCGGCCTGTACACTTTTGTGCTGTACGTGTCCCTTCATGTTTCCACTTCACTATCAGATTGGAAACAGTGGACCTAGGGATGTTTAGGAATGTGGAAATCTCACGTACAGATATATGACACAAGTGACACCTAATCACCTGACCACGTTCAATGTCCATGAGTTCCGAGGAGTGCCCCATTCTGCTCTCTCACGATGTCTAATGACTACTGAGATCGCTGATATGGAGTACCTGACAGTAGGTGGCAGCACAATGCATCTAATATGATAAACATATGTTTTTTGGGGTGTCCGGATACTCTTGATCGCATAGTGTAGAGTAATATCAGTGACAGCAGACGGAAGTAGGATTTGTTATAAACAGGAAAGTAGGACAGAGAGTGAGTCACTGTGGGCATTTCTGTGATAGGTTTCTTGTCATCAGAAATGACAGCAAACCAACACCAAGAGTTATAGCTGTGGTATACACGCAATGTTACAATCAGAAGATGACGAGGCAGAGAAAACACATGACAATACTGAACAGACAATTCAGTATGTAAAGGGAGATGATAAACTAACAATCAAAGGATACTGGAATGCAGTAGTAAAAGAAGTTATAGAAGTTGAGTAATGGGAGATTATATACTTGGTAGAACGAGTGGGAGAGCAACAGTAGATATTGAGTTCTGCAACAAATGGCAGTTAGTAATTGTGAATATGTTGTTCAAAACTCACAAGAGGAGGAGGTGTAGTTGGAAAAGTCCTGGAGATAAAGGGAGATTCCAGCTGGATTACATCATTGTCAAACAAAGATTTTGCAATCAGATATTGGATTGTAAAGCACGCCCATGGGCAGATGTACACTATGATCACAATTTAGTAATGATGAAGATTACACTGAAGGTTATGAGAATCATTTGGAACAATCAATTACGAAAGACATGGGCCACTAAAGTAAGTAAGTATATTTAAAGAGACCTTGATGTTAATGAGATGTTAAATACAGTTAATAAGATGCATTTGAAACTATCTATGGTTGCAGATTTTGTGGTAAATACCATAGTAGGCAGATCAGTTGAAGAAAAATTGACATATGTAAAAAGGGCAATGACAAATGTTGGACACACAAACATACACACAACAAATGTAATGGCCAAGAATCCTCAGGTAGCAGAAAAAATACTTCAATTGATCAATGAAAGAAGGAAATACAAAAATGTTCATGGGAAGCCAGGAATACAGCAATGTGTCACTTAGGAATGAGATAAATATGAAGTGCAGAAAAGGAAAAGAGAAATGGCTGCACATAAAAGTAAACAAATAGAAAAAGTAATCTTGGGAGGACCATAGAGAAAAGTTGGAATAATGTTTGATGAAGTTACAAGCAAGGCAGCAACATTTAAGAATGCAATGGGAATTCCACTGTTAAATGCAGAGGAGAGTAGATATGTGGAAAGAATATACTAAAGGCCTCAACAAAGGAGAGGGGTTGTCTGGTGCCATGACAGAAGAAGAAATGAGAGTCGAAAGGAGAGACATATTGAGTCCAGTATTAGAGTCAGAGCTTAGTAGAGCTTTGGAAGAGCTGCAAACAAATAAGGCACAAGGAATAGATAACATACTTTCAGAACTTTTAAAATTATTGGGGCAAACAGCAATATAATGACTGCTCAAGTTGGTATCCAGAATCTATGAGACTGGAAATACACCACCAGACATTTGGTAAAAGAACATCCACACAATCCTGAAAGCAGCAAGGGCAGATAAGTGTGAGAACTGTTGCCCAGTCAGCCCAACATCTCATGCATTCAAGCTGCTGGCAAGAACAATATACAGAACAATGGGAAAAACAGAGGACCTGTTAGATCACAATCAAGTTTGGCTTTTGGATTTTGCAAGAGAGAGGCAGTTCTGACAGTGCATTTGATAATGGAAGCAAGACTTAAAAAATATCAAGATATGTTCATAGGATTTGTCAACACAGAAAAAGCATTTGACAATGTAAAATGGTGCAAGATGTTCAAAATCCTGAGAAAAACAGGGGTATGCTATGGTGGAAGACGGATAATATGCAATATGCACATGAATCTATTGAGTACAATAAGAATGGAAGACCAAGAATGTAAGTGCTCAGACTAAGAAGGGTGTGAGACAGGAATGCAGTCTTTCACTGCTATTTTTTATTCTATACAATGAAGTAGCGATGATGGAAATACAGAAAAGTTAAAGAGTGATTAGAAATCAGGATGAAAACATGTCAATGATAAGATTTGCTGATGATACTGCTGTTCTCAGCAGAAGAAAATGAAAAATGGGAAGGCTCTAGGGGCAGACCAAATCCCAGCATGGAAAAGTCTGGGAGAATAGGGAACTGATATTCTCTGGGATCTCATGCAGAAGATCTGGAAAGGAGAAAGAATGTCGCATGCATGGAGAAACAGTATATTGGTTCCCATATACAAGGGGAAAGTGGATATCCAAAACTGTGGCAATTATAGAGGGATGAAACAGACGTCCCACACAATGAAGATCTGGGAAAGGATAATGGAGAAGAGGTTGCATCTAGAAACTGGAGTATATGAAGAACAGTTTGCATTTTTGCCGGGAAGAGGAACAACTGACGCAATATTTACACTAAGGCAACTGATGGAGAGGCACAGAGAAGTACAAACCGAACTGCACATGGCCTTTATCGATCTTGAGAAGACAAATGACAGAGTGCCGAGGCAAGTGATATGGAGATGTCTGAGAAGTAAACGCCTGCCCAAAAACTATATCAGTGTGATAGAAGACACGTAGGAAGGTGCAATGACACAAGTCAGGAGCAGTGCAGGTGCAACAAAGGCATTTCCAGTGAGAGTAGGTCTACATCAGGGATCTGCTCTCAGCCCATATCTCTTTGACCTTGTCATGGATCTACTAGTCAAAGATGTGAAAAAAGAGGCACCATGATGTTTGCTGAAGATGTTGTAATCTGTGAACCCACCCAGGAGGCACTTCAAGACAAGCTTGAACAGTGGAGGAAAGCTCTAGAGGAAAGGGGAATGAGAATTAGCAGGATGAAAACAGAGTATATGGGTACAAAGGATGCCAAAGATCTATATATTAACCTGCAAGGAGAACAACTGATGCTGGTCAAGAAATTAAAATACTAGGCTCTTATATGCAAAGTGATGGAGGACTGGAGGCCGAAATACAGCACAGGATAAATAGTGGATGGATGAACTGGAGGAAACTGAGCGGAGTACTGTGTGATAAGAAGGTTAGCTGCAGAATAAAAGGAAAGCTTTACAAGTCTGTGGCAAGGCCTGTGATGCTGTATAGGGCAGAAACTTGGCCAATTACAAAACCCCAAGAGAAAAATATGGAAGTGGCAGAAATGATAATGTTAAGGTGGATGAGTGGGGTGACACAAAAAGATAGACTAAGGAAAGAGTACATCAGGGGAACAGTGAAAGTGGGGCCCACAGGGAAGAAGATCCAAGAAAGTAGGCTAAGATGGTATGGACACGTGCAGAGAAGAGTGGAGTACTACTTGGGGAGAAGAATTGAAGACCCAGAAATCGAAGGGCCAAGGAGAAGAGGAAGACCGCAATTGAGATGGAAAGGCAAGATAGCAGGGGAATTATGGGCGAAAGGATGGCTCAAAGAAGAAGCATTGGATAGGCATTTACAGGAGAGAAGGATCCAGAAAAGCAATGCTGACCCGACATGACGTGGGAAAAGGCTGAGATGATGACGATGATGATGATGATGATGATGACTGCTGTTCTCAGTGAAAGTGAAGAAGAATTACAGGACCTGTTAATGGCATGAACCATATAATGACTGCAGAATATGGACTGAGAGTAAACTGAAGAAAGACAAAAGTAGCTAGGAGTAACAGAAATGAGCTTAGTGATGAACTTAACATCAAACTGGTGAACATGAAATCAGTGAATGTAAGGAATTCCATTACCTCAGATGCAAAATAACACATGGTGGGTGAAGTATAGAGGATATAAAAAGTAGCGCAGGATAGGCAAATATGGCATCCATGGACAAAACAAGTCTATTAGTATCATACATAACCGTTAATTTGAGAAAGGAATTTCTTAGAATGTATGTTTTGAGCACAGCATTGTGTGGTAGTGAATCAGGGACTGTGGGAAAACTGGATATAAGAGAATCTGAGTGTTTTGGGATGAGGTGCTGTAGGAGGACATTGAAAATTAGGTGGACTAAGATAAGAAACAAGGATTATGTGGAGAACACATAAGATTAAGAATGAGGATGTTCTCCGCAGAATTTGTGAAGAATGGAACGTATGGAAAACGCTCAGTAGAAGATGGAACAAGATGATAGGTACTTGTATTTTATTTGTCTCATAACATACATTTGTAGATCATCTGATCATGCTGTACAGGAGACATGTCAATTTTTGCCTTATGATATACATAATTACATAACTAATTTTTACCAGAACAGGTTGATATTGGACATAGCAATATTATTAAATTGTTTTTCTTATGATGCACCAGTACCTTATCTTTATATATCTATACAATATTATACACAATGTTATAATATTAAACAGTCCGACTACTCAAATGATGGCCATAGTAACATTATTAAATTTTTTTTTCTTATGATGTAACAGTGCATTATCTTTATACATGCATGCAGTATTATACACAATGCTATTTTTGATTGTTTAGTTCTAAATTGTGTAAACAAGGATTTTGAAAAGTTAAGTTTAAGGCCATTTTGTTGAAATAATGTATCTAGGTTGCTGAGTGTGTTTATAACACCATTCCGGAACTTCTCAAACATTTTGCTTTTCAAAGAGTTCTGAAATATCATCAGCAAACATAACTGGCTGGGCAGTCATCAGAGAATATCTTTCAAGGTATTAGAAAGGAGATATATAGGGTACAAACTAAGCCAGAGATTAGAATACATTCAACAAATTGTTGAGATGATATGATTAATTGGTCACCATTGTAGCAGCCTATACGTAAATCTGCATGACCAATCATAGAAACTGCCTTCATTATCATTTCATGATTTACGAAGTCCAGTTACAATTTGTTGTAAATCAGCTATGTCAAATTTAAAGTAAAACTTTTATTCATTTCATTTTCTTTATCAATATATCTTGTCTTTCCTCATAATATTGCTGCTTTTGTCAGTTCCATTACTAAACTTTTTTGATGCTTAACTCTGAACCAGAGCAGAAATATTATAATATAGAAAACATTAGAAAACTAGACAAGTATTTCCTGAAAGTGAACTGAAAACAAGTGACACAAAATACTGTGTGTTTTAGATTTAATTTTTAAGATAAGTTGTCATTTTACAAGAAGTAATGTGTAAGTAATGAAGTGGGCTTTCAAATCTGACATTACCATGTTTTACAAATACAGTAAACAGCAGTTTCCAGTAAAAACACGCGAATTTTAAATTATCCATGTTTTCAGTTGTTAGTGCATTCACAGGTCTGTATTAACTTGGATAATTGAGTACTTGCTGTATATAGAGTGAAAGTAATAAAAATAAGTAAAGGCAATGCTACACCATACATTGGAGGAACTGAATAGTAAATGGGCTCATAAACAAAAAGTTGCACCATTTGAATATTCATTCTGCTTCAGAGTACACAGGAGCATCCTAGACTGACAAGATGGGTAATAGTACCTGTGCATGTGCATGTGTACACTGTGTGACAAAAGTCATGGGACAGTGATTTGCACATATACAGACAGTGGTAACATTGCATAAATGAGATATAAAAGGCCAGTGCATTGGCAGAGCTGTCATTTGTGCTCACGAGATTCATGCAAAAAGGTTTCAGACATGATTACGGCTACACAATGGGAATTAACAGAATTTGTATGCACAATGGTAGCTGGCGCTTGACACGTGAGACATCCTGTTTCAGAAATTGTTAAGGAATTCAGTACTCTGAGATCCACACTGACAAGAGAATACTATCACCACAGACAACGTAGTGGCCAATGGCTTCACTTAATGACTGAGAGCAGCAGCGTTTGTGTAGAGTTGTCACTGCTAATAGACAAGCAACAATGCTGAATGTATCCGTTAGGACAGTGCAGTGAAATTTAGTGTTAACGGGCTATGGCAGCAGAGACCGATGTGAGTGCTTTTGCTAACAGCACGACTTTGCCTGCAGCGTCTCTCCTGTGCTCATGACCATGTCGGTTGGAGCCTAGATGACTGGAAACTGTGGCCTGGTCAGATGAGCCCAGATTTCAGTTGGTAAGAGCTGATCGTTAGGTTTGAGTGTGGTACAGACCCCATGAGGCCATGGACCCAAGTTGTCAACAAGGCACTCTAGTTTCATAACAGTGTGGGCTGGGTCCTCTGGTCCAACTGAACTGATCACTGACTGGAAATGATTATGTTCAAGCTATACACTTCTGACATCATTAGTGTGGGGGCAACCTGTAGTTTTATGAAAACTGAATAAATTTTCAACTGTCAAGATCGCTAAAAGTCATTTATCAATACAGATGATAAGTTTTGGCAATTTTCTGTTGCCATCTTCAGATCAGAAGGTGGAAACAGAGAATTGCCAAAACTGGTCATCTATATGAATAAATGATTTTAGCTATTTTGGCAGTTGAAAGTATTTAGTGTTCATATGTTCAGCTACTTGGAGACTGTTGGCAGTCATTCAAGAGCATGATATTCCCAAATATGTCACCAGGCCACAATTGTTCATGATTGTTTTGAAAAACATTCTGCACAATCAGAGTGAATGATTTGGCCACCCAAATCGCTTGACGTAAATCCCATTGAACGTTTATGGAACATAACTGATAGGTCAGTTTGTGCACAAAATCTTGCACTGGCAACACTTTTGCAATTATGGATGGCTACAGAGGCAGCATCGCTCAATATTCCTGAAGGGGACTTCCAAAGGCTTTTTCAGTCCATGCTATGTCGAACTGCTGCATTACGCCAGGCAAAATGAAGTCCAACACAATATTAGATGGTATACCATGACTTTTGTTACACCAACATGTGTGTGTGTGTGTGTGTGTGTGTGTGTGTGTGTGTGTGTGTGTGTGTGTGTGTGTGTGTTTTTGTGTACATGCATGTGCATGTTTTTTAATTGTTCATATTTCTGTTATGAGTTTCCATTATTGTAGTAATATTTTTCTTTACGGTCTAGC